>NW_008680546.1:38440-52783 GCF_000695815.1 Acanthisitta chloris
GATAATCAAGATCTGGTCTTGCTTTTGTGGTAGAAATCCCTGTTAACGTTGTGTGAACTCCTGTTTGTTCAGCCCCTTCAGTAGCTGTGCTAACTCTTCTGCCAAGGTGAGGGGTACAGAACACGAAGTCTGAACTGTTACAGTACAGAATTGTCCTTTCTAGTTGTCTTTCCCATCAGTGGTGTCTACTTTCTGAAAGGAGATTTCAAGAGGGTTCATGGACTCTTTTCCAGAACACTTCACTGGAAATATGTAAATCTCTGTACAGAGATGAAGGGTGATGGTAGCCATGGTTGCACTGGGTATGTATGAGAACACACCCATGGGAGAAGACAGCAGTGGAGGGGAGGAGTTCCCTAAATCCTTCAGGAACCACAAGAGTGTACATACAATTAAAAAGAGGCTAATGACACTTTGTCCCAGATTTGCTGGGGACATGACCAGGCTGTCTAGGCTAGAAGATCTTGTAGAAATGAAGCCTTACAAGCAGCTTCATAGAGAATGGAAGCAAATGCTTTTGCTGCCTTCTTTACAAGACATTCACTCCTGAGATCCATCCTCTGTATGGCAGAATGTTTGACCACCTTTCCCTGCACATGAGCATGCAAATTGATTCAGTTCTGTTGGCAGGCAGGTAGGTCAGCAGGTTGGGCTGGCCAACCATGCATTTTGGAGCTGCTGTAGGGAACCCCATCGTCTGCAGTGTACCTTACAGTAGAGCTGAGGGCAAAAGACTGCAAAGGGAAAACTCTGGATCTACCTGTAAAGCGCTTTGGCTTTCCTGTTAGCAACTTTATTTTGGGATGGGGGTTGCTTTTGTTAACACCTGGGGTAAAAGATTTGGTACAGGCCTCCAATTTATTTTATTTTCTTTTTGAGCCTCTCTTCTCCTGCTCCAGCTTTCCTAGTAACAATCTCTCCTCTCTTTGCTCCTCTCCTGCTCTCTGCTCTGCTGCTGTTGCTATGGTTCCCCTTTGCAGGATGAGATCCTGGTGAGTAGAAGGCCACTCAGCAGGGTGTGCTAATGAACATTAATGTTGCATCTGGGAAGGCAAGAACAGGGCATAAACAAATTATTCCCTCTGCTGCCGAGTGGGGAGAGGAGGACAGCTGGCACTAGACACAGATGCAGCAGAAACGAGGTGAAAAGGTAGCACGTTGAGGAAAAATTCAGAACTGCTGGTACATCTTTTGAGTGGGTGGAGATGAAAAGCAGCGATCCAAGGATGTGTGGTTCTGTTCCACTGCCCTCTCCTGTCCACAGGGAGAATAGGACTAGCTGAACAGTAGGCATGAGATGAAGATCCGATGCTCCTGCGTTTGCCTTTGTAGGGTAAATTGCCAATTAAAAGGGTTGTGTACCTCTCTGGCAGCTGCTCACACGGTGCATCCTGCTCATGTGCAGTGCAGTCCCATGGTTTTTCAATGGCAGGTCGTTTCCAGCAGGTATATCCAGACGTTAAGGTATACACAATGCATGCAGATGTTTTTGGGTGTGAACGGTGCAGCAATACATATGAACACTAATGCATTGAAGCTGATGGAGACTTGCATTTCATTACGGCATGTGTGAGGTTCTAAACCAGCACTTGGTGAATAAGAGTTCCCTAGGGAATTCTTTACAGACTAAACTTCAAGGAACTTGTTTTCCTCTGGACTAAGATGACTGCTCAAACACCTGGGTGTGCTGAAATCCAGAGCACTGATTCCAGATGCACCATTTTGTTCTGTTATACTTAGTGTCTCCTTTTACTGAACTCAATTCTCTTTGGATTGCTTGCCCGTCTCCTGAACTGGTTCCCTCCACCCCTGAGTTGAGTGAAGCTCTCCACACCTCCAGTGTGCTGGTGTCCTGGTTTTCTCTAGGCATGGCCTTTTCTGGGTGTTTTGCTGTGGTTTGGTGCTTGTAGGTTGTGCCAGTGTCTGAGGCACTCTTGATGCAGTTCTTCCTGCATCTCTTTCTTCTTGGCAGAGGGTATAATGCACAGCACTGCCAGGTTCCTTCCTGCATCCTTTTTGTGCTATTCCTGGCCCATTTGAGGCAAGGACCTGCACTGGCCAGTTGAATGGGGGGCTCTTCTGGCAGCAGCAGAGAGCACGGTGTTCCTTGTCTTTCCATACTGCTCTGTGTGTGGGGATACTCCTCTGTTGCCTAAGGCCAGGAATTGTCCTTGTTAATGTTCACTGCTTCCACCCCCTCAGGTGATCCGAAAGGGCTGGCTCACCATCAACAACATTGGGATCATGAAGGGTGGCTCCAAGGAGTATTGGTTTGTCCTGACAGCAGAGAACCTCTCCTGGTACAAGGATGATGAGGTGAGTAGCTCAACTCTGCGACTTGAGTCTTGGACATCCGATGAGGGTGAGTCCTTCAGATCACTTGGCATTACAGATGTGTCTTTTGAGTGCTGTCTGCAGCTTGTGACACAGGCTGAAACCATCCTTGAGCCAGGCTCCCTGTGGCCTCAGTGCTGCTGAACATTTCTGAATTGATGTGAACGTGGCTTTTTTTTGACGCACAAGGAGTAATATTTATGCTTGAAGTTCTGGGCTCAGCAGAAAGTTGACAGACACTTGGAATGAATTTGACCTTTATTTGTTTTACTGTGGCAGCTGTGATCATCAAGGGTGTGATGGGTTAGTTCCAAGATTTGGACTTTCTGGGATTTGTGAAGCAGCTGTGAGTTTTCTGGAGACACGTGGATTTTGTGCATCTCTCCTGGTCACAAGAAGAAAGCTCCTTTCTGAGCACAGCAGCAGGAGCTGTGGAGCTGAAGCTGCAGCTCAGGGGCTGCTCCTCCTGACTTTGAGTAACTTACTTAACCTCTGCAGGGTCCAGCTGTTACACATGCAAAGCAGAAAACTGTATTGACCCTGCCAGTTCGTGCATTATCTGTAAGATTGTTTGAGTTGTGAATGGTTAGAGTTCTGTGGATCAAAAGCACAGCAATATCACTGATAGGAACATGGTCCTGCTCCATAGAGTTGCTTGAAAATCTTGAATATTAGGAATTCTGGCAATGTACTGTGATGTCTTTTTGCTTCAGAATCATCCCAGCTGAAATCATTGTCAACAGTGTGTTGCTTCCTGTGCAAGACAAAGGTAGATAATTGTCTTTTCTGATTACTTTGAAAAGAGAAAGAATAGCTGGATGGTTCTGGTAAGGACATGATTGAAAGGAGATGTGCTGAGGGATGAAAAATGTCTGGTATGATGTAGTCTTACGTTCTGGGTTGAGCAGAGCTTCTCACTGCAAATAAAGGATCTGCTCTGCCTCTTGTTGTGGTTTGTGTCCCTCAGGTGTTCCAAAGCACACAGTAGCATGCCTGGGAGCTACGGCTGGGCCTGGCTTCTTGTCTAGTTTGTATCAGTGGGCCTGTTTCATTCTCTGCAGGTAGAAATGATGACAAATACAGCGATGAATCAGCCTCTAAATATTGCTTTCTGCATGGAGACAACTGCTGTGCTGCTAGGGATGAGCAGGCAGAGATTTCCTAATTAAAGCACTAGGCATTGAAATGTCTTTCTCTAAATCACTGTATCCCTGCTATAAGACCCCTGCCCTTTGTGTTCAGTGTTGCTTGGGGAGGCTTCCCTCTCCTCCAGGCTGCATATGCAGGTCGAGTGGTTATAAACATCAAGTAGTTTAATCAAAGCCAGCTGCCACATCTGTAGTGCAGAGATGATCAGAATTCTCTGTTCTTCCCCTGGGGAGTGGGAGGGAGGGCAGGCTGCAGTGGGGATGTATAAACTGTTGATAGATTCCAGTTGCCTGGGATGGGGATTGGACCTCCCTCCCCTCCTGAGGGAGGGCAGCCTTGGGGGTCAGTAGCAACTGGAGGTCTGCACCATTTCCCTTCTGCATAGCAAGAGGTAGAGCTGCCTAATGAAAACAGTTCCCTGCCAGCCTCGGTCCCTTAAACACAGCAAACCAGAGCTGATGAGGTCTGAGCTGCCTCTGAGAAAGGAGCCTTTGTCTTCAACTGAGTGGGAGCAGGGGGGAAAGGGAAGTGTGTGTTTTATTTGCTTCCTCCCCAAGTTCAACTCCTTGATCGCTGGCTGTCGTGAGGGAGAAAGGAAGCAATGACTGCCTGGGCTCAATAGTTAGGTCAGGCTGAAAGTTGGTGCATTTGAGGGGCATTTTGGAGAGCCTTGAGCATGGGGATTCCCATCCCAAACCTCAGTCCTGCATGGAGCTGGCTCCATCCCCAACAGCTGCTTGCAGTGTATGGTCCCCTCTCAAACAGGGTTGTCTTTTGCATGTCTTTGCCAGAGGTCTTTTCCACCAGTTCAGCAGAACTTGTGTCCTCTACAGCTCCTGAAGTGTTCTCATGTGTTTTTAAAGACAGTACACCATGGTCTTTCTTCGCTTAAGGTCTCGGATGAAGGGGGAGGCTTTGTCTGTCCCACCCTGCACTTCTCTGGGCGCTCTTGTCCCAGTTGCCCTGTGCTCTGGCTGCTTTCCAGGGGGAACGAGGAGGGAGCCGAATCTGTCTTGTGTGGATGGAAGTGCTGGTGGCAGAGCTGTGGGTGATGGTGTGGGAAGAGCAGCACGAGGTGGGGTGGGGTGGGGTGAGCATGAAGGCTAGGCTAGCACCTCTGGAGCCAGGAGGAGTGGGGACACAGCCTCTCCCTGCCCTGTTTCACAAGCCAGGACCCAGAGCCTGTGGAATGAAGACATCTGGACCCCATTAGTGAAATACCAGTCTTTCCGCAGCGCTGGCTTGTTTTTCCTCTGCTTCTGAAGAAAGGAACTGAAACCTAAAATGTCTTAAAGGGCCCAGCATTACATGTTAGCAGGGATATATATGACTGTTGATGCTCTGGAGGGGCCTGAAGGAGTGTGCTGGGGAATGGGAGGGGAAGGCGGGGGTGGAAAGTTGGCTCCCCACTCTGCTCTGCTGCCAAGAGCATGTGTGTGTGCTCCTGGGCTCTCTGTTTTTTTTCCTGTCTCCTTTCAATGAGTCAAACACTGGCCCCATGGAGGGTGGCCCCACAGAAAGTTGGCCTCCCAAGACCTGGCGACCCTCCTGAGGTACCTGCATCTCCTGAACCCTGTGGGATTATGCTGCAGGCCAGCAGTGGGAAGGAGAGGTGGGGAGGAGCCTGCTCTGTCTGCTGGAAATATAGAGCAAGATTTCCTTGCTCAGGGATGTCACAGTGTCCCAGTGGAGCAGCAGCACAGCACTAGGGCACACTGCCTGCTCTGCAAGCACCACAGTGGACATGATACAAGGACTCAATTCAGTCCTTCTGCCCGAATCCCATAGGAAATGCACAGTGCCCACAGCTCTGCTGGGCTGTCCTGCTTGCTGGAGAAGAGGGTCTGTGAGCTGGGATAGAGCTGCTGGTGATGAGGACCTTGTAGGCAAGATGGAATGAGCATTGAGCTCTGTGGTTCCTATTAGTAAAGCTTGTTGCCTGCTGGAGGGGACCCCGACCCCCTCTGCTCTGCTGGAGTGCCTGTGTGCCACTGTGTGCTGGAGTGTTTGCACGGCTGGGTAGGTGGATATATCTGCTGCTTCCTCTGGGAATTTGTGTGAATGTGCAATACAGATGAGACCTTCTGTCCCTACTCAGGTAGATCGTGTACTAGAAATCTGGGTCTTGTAAGAATGGGTGACCTTATTTGTGTGTGTGGAAGTATTCACGTGTGCGTGCAATGTCAGTGCCTTTGAGTCCTGTGTGTGTACAGGAGCGGTGGGAGAAGAGTTTTGGGTACTTCAGGTGTGTGAGAGGTGCTTCGTATTCTTTATGGTTCATGTTGATTCCTGATGCATCAGTTGTGCTTGAGCTCTCTCTCTTCATGCCTTCTCTTTTGCTTGCAGTGTACGCTCTCCAATCCTGGGGAAGATGTGACCTAACTGACAGTCACTAGGTAGATGCTTATTCTGTACCTGTCAGTGTCTCTTACCCAATTCTAGTTTAAAAATAAGGACATTGATCAATACTGAGTTGGTTCCCCCACTGCACACACATGCATTTTCCTCTTCTCTGCTCCCCCCACCCTCCAGTCCATGTCCTTGAGGCCCAGCTCAGCTGGTGGACAGCCTTTTGTCTTTGCCCTGATGTCCACCAGTCATTAGAAACTTGCTGTGATGACTCTGGCTGCAGGTTTTTGCAGACTATAGGAGCAGGTCTGAGGTGGTTCCTCTCCTCACTGGTCTCAGGTGCTCTCTGGAACATGTTCCTTCTCTTTACATCCTCTGTGGAGCTCTTTCATTCATACACTTATTTTTTTCACGAGTGCATGTTTTCTCGTGGATAATATCTTACTCAGTCCTCATTTATGCTTTCATTCACTGTTTCTCTTTTTTCTCTGGCAGACAAACATCAAAGCAAACACAACTTCCAGAGCATCCAAACCTCCAACTTCGAATCCTTTGTGGGTTTTTCTTTGTATTAAAGACCAACATTCTTTATACTACGAAACCCCCTTTCTCCAGTCACTTTTCTGTGCTTGATCCTGCCTTCTTGCGTAGCAAAGCACAGCACAGTTGTAACTGACAGGCCTGTGTGTCTACTTCTGCATTTCGTGGCAAAGTTGAGCATGTGAAACACAAGCCACCCTGAACACCCTGGGACACGTGCATGAAGCTGAAAGAAATAAGAGTGGGGTGAGAGAGATGGAGGGAGGAGTAAGAGGGTTGTGAGTAGGCTGGTGAACAAGGCAGGTAGAAGTGATGCTCAGGCAATGGCTCCAAAGGGTTATACCCTCCCGGGTGAGGGGTGAGGAGCTCTGCATGCAGCCATCCCCACAGCCCACCCTCTCCAAGCGTGTCCCTCTGCCGTGCAGGTGTTGCCGTCCCCGTGCAGCACTGGCAGTGTGTGGTGTATCCCAGCACAGCCTAACCAATGTGCAGACTACTGTACAATCTCGTAGTCCTGAACAGGTAGTCTGAACACTGGGCAGACGGAGTGGAGCCTCTGCGATCTGCTCTCCGGCTATCAGCAGCTCATTAGTCCTCTCCCCTCCCTCCTTTTGGGATGGGGTTGTGCAGGGCAGAGATGGGGTGAAAGAAAGTCCAAGTCCTGATTGGAAAAACAGCTTCCTCTGGCAGCTGGGGTGAAGAAATGTTGCTCTCTGAGTGTTTCCAATTTGGAGCAAGCTTCCAAGCACCTTCCTCTTGCAGTGCTGGTGTCAGGCTGGTACCTGCCTTCCACCTGGGCTGTGCCGCACCTTTTGAGAAAGAGAGAAAAAAGGAAAAATCAATTACTGCAGTTTGAGGAGGAAATGCTGTGAAGATTTGGCTGTCACCCAGGTGTGCAGAACTTGTTGCTTCATTCAACTTCTTTTCTTCCCCATGGAGCTGTGTGGGAGGATCCTCAGGCCCTATACACCCTCATCTCCTTCTCTCCTGTAGATCAGCGGGTCCAGAGCAAAGCTTAAACAGGACCAACCTTTGCTTCCAAGTCCTCCAAAAGGTCCTTTGATAGGATTGTAGAAGACAACCTTGGCCAGCTGCCTTTGCAGCTCACCTCTGGCCACTGCAGGAGCAACCCACATCCCCTCTCTTTCTCCCCCCATTCTGCCTGGCATTGCTGAGCCTCCCTCCCTCTTCTGGTTTTTGCTCCCTCCCTTCTTGCTTCCCTTCTGTCCTTCTGCCTCACTTGACGTGGCAGTGGAAAGCTAACTAGACTCGAGGGAGGAGCTTGCTGGCTGCTGGGAAGGCCGGAGGTTGGCAGGAAGAGAGCGGCTGACGGATGGGGTTGCGCGGGGGAAAGGAAGGTTCCCTACCCCGCATGGAAACTTGAGGAATGCTGTCGCTTTCTGTGGCGCTTGGCTCCCATGTAACGATTCCAGATGTTCGTCCCAGCCTGTGTGGTTTGCTCTCCCTCTCCCTGGTGCTGCAGGGATAAAGAAGGCTTTATGCACGCCGCGTGTCTCCCTTGCAGGATCCGTTCGCTGGTGCGGATGGTTAAGGTTTTTAGGCCAAAAATATGACAAAATTCACAACTGCTACTCCTGCGCTAGCCATGCTCTGGAGAGTGGTAACCAACCCTGTCCTGGAGGTGTGCAACACTTGGCATGAGTGTTGTGCTTTACCTTAGTGAAGCGAATTGCATCCTTGGGGGTGATGGTTCCTCCATGCCCAGCACAGGGACAGGTGTGGGAAGGAATTCCTGGTTGTGCTTTACCTTAGCTAAGCAAGTCACATCCTTGGGGATGGTTCATCCATGCCCTGGCACAGGGACAGGTGTAGGTAGAAGTGACTGGTTGTCCTTTGTGAAGGCAGGTGGGCATTGCCATGACCTTAGAGAGGTCACAGCAGTGGACTTTTGGGCACTGTAACCTCTGTTAAGCTACTCAGTTTCTACTTGTGCTTTCTCATAAACTCTCTGGTGGCTTCCTAGGGTTGCACTTGGCTGCAGGTTTAAATCTGAGCGTTATTTCAGCTGATGTAAATAAAAATCTTTTCACTTTTATGCAGGTGAGTTAATTGCTGTTGCTGTGCTTACTAAGCCAACAGTAATGGTTGTGATTAATCACAGGAGTCCAGGTCTAGTGTCTCCAGAGCTTTTGAACTAAATCAGCTTAAAATCTTAGGATGTGTTGTTTAAGTTAAACCAGTGCAGCTTTCTGATGTCAACAAGCCATCAGAGCTGCTGTGCAGCTCAGGGCAGTGATCACAGTGTCCTGGGAGGGTGAAAGTGGTACAGGTGGGCTGTGTCTGGGAAAGATTGTCTCAAGATAGATGTGTGTTGTGGGATGACCAGAGCCTCCTGGAAGAATCACAGCTCAGAAATTCAGCTCTTCTGCCTTGTTGAGACAAGAAGCAGAAAGTGGTTGGTAACATCTTGTTTGGGGGATGGAGTGGTTGTTCACCTTCAAATGCTCAGCTAATTTGCTTTCAGATATTCCAGACTGGTTTTCAGATATTTCTTCCTAATGTTCTTCTAGTGAGCATGTATTCCTGCAGTGTGTTTATAATAAATTATGATGTTAGTGTTTTCTCCTTTGACTGAAGTTTTGTTACTGGAGCTCCCAAAACCTCATGCATGTGTTTAACACAAACAATTTGACTGAAACTCCAGTCATCTCTGGGGCAGATTTGTTTACCCATAGTGCTTTACATCTCGCAAGAAGGAAAGGAGATTAAGAGGTTTAAGCAAGATGAATTTCTCCTAATTTCACACAGCCCCCAATTAAAACAATGGCAATGCTCATTCTCCCCTACCCACAGACCCTTGTGCAGAAGAAGGTATTTGTCATAACAGCTACAGGGAAACCTTTAATTACTTTATTTGTCCTCCAAATGCAAACTGAGACCTGGTAATTATGCCAATTACTTTCTTGTGCTGCGAGTGCCAATTTCCAACCTTCGGGGAGCCCACACATGCATCTGTCAGCTTCGTTCTGCATGTATCCAGGAGCAGGGAAATTTACCTTGCTGTTGAGGCAGTCCAGGCAAGTGGAGAGAATGCTTGGAGTCTGCTTGGCTTACTGCCTGCTGAGTTCTGTGAACTTCTTGTAGGTTATTACCTACAGGAAAAGCAACAAATAATTCAGGTGATGGTGCAAACCATTCCTGCCTCTGGCCAAAACCAGTGCCTAGAATTTAGCCACCATAAGGAGGTGTGTAGCACCAAGAAGAGTGTTGCAATATCAGGCTGCAACTAGGGCATCCCTTTTTTTCCTCCAGTTACTGTGCTTCACCCCCACAAGTGGAATGGCTAATGGATCCTGGTCTGCTTCCTGGCCATGTGTATTTTCTTTCTTTGGTAGATGCAAAGTACAGAGCCATATGGCTGTATCTGCACTGTGCTGGGGGCGGGGGAGTAATCCTCTGGCACTTATCCTGCTTGTGCAAGGAGCTTGCAGCCATCTCTTTCTGCAGGTCTCCATGCAAGCAGTGTGACTCCCGTTGGGAGCAGCAGCCCTGATGAGGGGCACTTAGCCCTGTGCCTTCAACATTCCCTAGCCAACACAGAGCAGTGTGTTCTGTCTGGGAGCTTCTGCCACCTCACCTCCTCTCCTTGGCCCCATAGCTCTGCAGATGAACTCAGAGCCAACAAGCACATTTTACATAACATACTCTGCTGCTGAGGGAGGGTTTTGCCTGATTTTTTTTTTTCACCCTTCTTATCGATATGAGCAACATAAGCCTCTTGGGATCAGACTGAGGGCATTGAATATACTATTTCACAGACTACTTTCCCATTTCGATGTGTGCTGGCTCTTCCTTTGCTTCCCTCCTCCTCCAAGTCTGGAAAGCTAGGGAGAGAGAAGCCCTTTTCCCCTCTTGGCCAGGATGCTGTTCAGCCATAGCACATACTGCCAGATTGCTAACATATGGGCAGAGGGCTCAGCCAAAGTTTTGAGAGGCTCAGCCCTTGGCAGCTCGTTCCACACTTTCCTGTCTCTACATTCAGGAAATGAAGTCAGAGTGTTGATATAAAACAGGCTGGGTTGAAAACTGAGAAGCTGGAAAGGCTGATGTGGGGGACGGGGAAGGGGGAGGTGTGGGAGATGAGGAGCTGTTGCAGGGGCTCATTGCAGCGTCTGTTGCCCTGCAGCATCCCTGGCTTGGGGGGTTTCTTGTCTTGTTCCAGTGTCCTCCATTTGATTGCGCCTGCTCTGTCCAAGCCAAGGACTGATATTTTGTGCTGGGAGACAGATAGTTGTGTCTTTCCAGCATGCAGAGATAGTGTTGTCTTGATCACATGGCAGTATTTGTGTGAGAGCTTGGAAAGGGGGAAAGTTGAAACTCTGGCCAAGAGTGTGTTGTTTCCATATCTGGGACACGGAATTCCCTTACCTTTTGACTTTATTTCCTGAAGAATGACACCATTGTGAAATTTCTATGGAATGATGCGTCTCTAACGCAGAAGATTTTTCTCAGACATCTTTAACATCAGTTGCATTTTTTCACTAGCCCAGAGACTGTGGGGTGAATGCAGGGAGTTCCAGTTAAGTGAGAGTGCAGTGGGATGGTCTGGCTTGCCCAGAGGCTCAGCAGTTGGTGTACTTCACTTCTAGGTCACTAGTTCAGCCTAAGTCCACACAATAATAACTCAGAGAAAGCTGGAAGCTGTTTGTGGCTTACAGAACCTGAAGTGGTCTGTGTGGCTTGGAGAGCAGCACCTGGCTGACAGATGTCCCATCAGAAAAGTGCCTACCCATGTCTAATCAAAACTGACCAGTAATATTAAAAAGCCCACGGAAATTTGCTTGGAAGAGCTCTCCTGCTTTCATAGCCTGGCATCTCTGAGAGGGGTCAGAGAGGCTGGCAGCTCCTTAAGTCATCTCTTCTATTTCCCAGGTGCTGTTTTTTGGGATATCCTTGTTGCATACATTTTCTAATGGACTGCTATAGTTGGATCTTTGGGGTAACTCTGAGCCATGAAGTGTCTGGTATCCTTAGCAAACTCAAGTCAATTTGACTGAAGCTTAAGAGGATGTCAGGCTGGATTTGCCATCCTCTGGGTGTTTCAGCTCAGCAGCTTTGGCACCCTTATCTGCTCCTCTACCCTGCCCCTCTTTCCAAGCTGGATCAGGATTTCAGCTCACTGACCCATCTTTGTTTTCCCTTCTTGTTTCCCCCGTGAGCAATCATGCTTTGTTTTCAGGCAGGAAAGGTCTACAAATACACGGGATGCTGACAAGGGGACAGGCACACACACATGCTTGCACACAGAAGTATGCTCTGTTTTTGTTTTAGTCTTGGATAGCTGCATTTTGCCTTCTGGAGGCCAGTGTGAGGGCTCCCTCTCTTGTTGTGCTGGTGAATAATCCCCAGCTGAACAGGATGCTCCAAGTGGGACCTTAAACCAAACTCACTTCTATTAATTTGCTGTAGATTCGGGTTGGTTTTGGATGCCTTGTTCTTGGTTTAGCTGGAGATGAAGAACAACCAGACTGGAGGTTTGTGGATGGACTGTGCCATGCTGGTGCTTTCTCCTGCAGGAGTTAATGGGATGGGGCTGCTGGGCCACATCACAAATGCAGTTGGGAAGGACAAACTCTGTTTCTAGCGGTTCCCTTCACTCACAGCTGTAAGGGAACAGAGGACCTGGGTCTGAGAATGCTACCGTGGTGATGTGGGGACTGTTGCTGAGCTCCTCCATGCTAGCAGAGTAGAGGAGCAGGGAGTGACTTGTTACTGATTCCCTTCTCAGGAAAAAGAGAAGAAGTACATGTTATCAGTGGATAACCTGAAACTGCGGGATGTGGAGAAAGGGTTCATGTCCAGCAAGCACATCTTTGCTCTCTTCAACACTGAACAGAGGTATGTTCCCATCTCAACACCCCAAGCTGCTGTAACTAGGGGCAGGATTTGTGTAATGTTAGATAGGGCAGAGTAGAGATGAGTATTTTGGGATAGCTGTCCAGGAAAGATGTGTGTATCTATTCAGGACAGACATTTTTGAAGGAGATGGTGGGACTTCTTTAAGAGCCTTGACTTCATTCTTTCTGGTCTGACAGGTGTGTAGGACTTTCTTTGTTTTGCCAGTGCACAGCCTGTGGGGTGACCTTACCCTTCAGTTGTTTGCTGTGGTTACCTGGCTCTGGCTGTGGCTGGGGTTTATATTTATAATCACAGTGTTCTTGGTGAGTGTCTAGGGAAAGCCATAGGAGACAGGAGACCCAAGATGTTTGGAGAAGTCCAGCAGTGAGCAGAATTGAAAATGGAATCTCTCTCAGTCCCTGTTGAAACACTCAACTGATTTGAGGGCAAACTTGCTCAAAAAAAAAATTCATTCCCTTTCCCTTTTGCAGGGTCATCATGAGGATACTAGCAAGGAACTAAGTGTCCCTGTCTCAAATGACAGGAGGATTCCCTGATCACTGACATCTGTGTCAAATGTGGGCAAATCTGTGTTGCAATAGAGAATAATGAAATGTTTGTCTTCTTCTCAGAAACGTTTACAAGGACTATCGGCAGCTGGAGTTGGCCTGTGAGACCCAGGAGGAGGTGGATAGCTGGAAGGCTTCCTTCCTTCGTGCAGGAGTCTACCCAGAGCGTGTTGGGGTAAGTTACAGCCCTAGAAATGGGATGAGGAGAAGCACAGCATGTGTCTTAAGAAAGGTAGCTCAGCCTCTTGTGTTAAAAACAGGTCCGTGAAAGTTTTGTCTCTTCCTTGAGCTGAGGGATCTTTTAGAACAAAACTGGAAGTTGTTGGTATGTCCTGGTATGTCCTTCCTTTAAGGAAGCTTAGGATAAAATAACTGGCAGCTTCAAAGCGAGGATAAAATAGGAAAGTACTTCCTTGATAAACCCTTCTAGCTGTGTTGTTTTGTGGACATAAATTCCCAGCATAAAGATAACATTTATCTGACTACTAAGTGGTGCATATCCACTGAGCAAAGGCACCATTGCTTCTTGAAACACTGTACAGCCTTGTTAGGAACTTCCTGGCTTGGTGTTAGTTCTTCCATTCCTTTCTCCAGCCAGTTAGGAAGGGATGTTCTTTGAAATTTACTTCTGCTTTAAGTTCTTGCTACTTTAGCAAGAACTCTTAAGCTCTTCCCTTCCCCTTATCCCACAGCACTTGCTGTCAGCATTATGCTCTGCTGTAAAAGTATGTTCTAGACACTTGTGGTATTTGTTTCTGTTCAAAGCCTTTTCCTGTTCCTCTGTCAGAGGAAGTTGCCAGAAATAGTTTTCCCATTAGAAAAGTGATAATTGTTGATCTGTTTGTATTTGTTGCTTCTAATAGATTTCTTGCATTCATCTTGCCTGTTACACTTGAAGATTGTGGGGTTTGCCTTAGACTATTTCCTAAGAAAATGATACGATGTTAAAAAAAAGTGGATTAGGTGGACCTTAACATGACTTGGCTTTGAACCAGGCTGGGCCTCAACCACATACTGGTAAAGGCCTTGTGCCACTTACTGGTGTACAGGTACAGGGTTTCACGTGGGTACACTGGTCCCTAGGCTGAGTGTCTCAAACCCCATGTCAGGAATAACAAGTAGCCCTTGCAGGTGAGTAAATTGCCCTTTGTTGCTAACAATGTGATTTCCTTTGCAGAGTGTCCCGTTTTGATTTGCAATTTAGCTAAACAGTTCACTTGTTCCTCTCCCAGGGTAACCTAGGTATTGATGTATTTTTAGTGGGATTGGCCTTTTGCTTGTTCAGTGCTATTATGGGATTTTCTCCAAATTCTGAGACCAACTAAAAGTCATCTTTCATTTTTTTTGTCCCTTTTTGTTTTAATTTTTGCCACGTATGCTCAAACTGACCTGCCAGGACAAGGACAAAGTAAGTCTGACCCTCTCTGCCTGTGTTGCCCCCTGGGGCTCTCACTGGATAGTTCTCTCATTTTTTTTTTAATCCTTTTGTCACCATTTCCTGAGAGGCATTTGCTTCTTCTCCCTCTTTGTACCCTCTGTTGGA
>NW_008680546.1:52794-65380 GCF_000695815.1 Acanthisitta chloris
CTGTTCTTGGGTTTTCCTTTTTGCTTTTTATTTCTCCCTTTTTGTATGACTTCTGAATCTCGGTGCAAGCTTATTTTTGGGGTTTTTTTTTTACCCTCATTTTTTTTTAAAGTTGTCCTGTTTGACATCCACTTCCTTTACTTTGTTTCACACTGAGACCTTGCATTCCTTCATTATGTAAGATCTTCTCAGGAAAAGCTCAAATGAACAAAAGAATTTTTTGCTTTTTATTTCTCCCTTTTTGTATGACTTCTGAATCTCGGTGCAAGCTTATTTTTGGGGTTTTTTTTTTACCCTCATTTTTTTTTAAAGTTGTCCTGTTTGACATCCACTTCCTTTACTTTGTTTCACACTGAGACCTTGCATTCCTTCATTATGTAAGATCTTCTCAGGAAAAGCTCAAATGAACAAAAGAATTTGCCCTTTCTCATATATTTTGTTCGCCAAAACAAAAGAGAAGCCATTTCCTACATGGCTGGAAATTGTTCAGACCAGGGTGGTTTAAAACAAAGATGTTTCATTATAAAATCCAGAGGGTGTTTAAAGAAGTTCTGAGGGAAACAGCAGTTCTTTCATGCCTTGGATGCTTTGAAATCGATCCCAAGTGGACGAGCCTTGGCGATTGCTTGCTGTCAAACAGCACAGTCCAGGTTTTGCCTTACAGAATAAACAATGTGGTTCAGGCAGACAGGAAGAGATTCATCTACTTGGTGTGAAAGAAAAGCTAATGATGACTTAGGTTGCAGGAGCTGCAGTTGGAGGTGATCAGGAAAGTTTTCTAGGTTATTCCACCTACTCATGGTCAGCCCGAGGTGAGCAGTTATTTCACCTCTCTGTATCTGTTTCCTCATTTGTATAATGAGGATAACGATGCAGCATATCAGGGAACCTGTGAGGCTTAATTTATGGTGAGTGATTCTTGGGGCTTAACGGAATGTGGGCATGGAAAACCCAGCTCAGATGAAGAACCTTTCAGGAAACTCTAAACATTTGAAAGTAAAAACACAGCTTTGATTATTCATTCACCACAGCCATAATCTGTGAGTGTTGGTCAGGAGTTCCTGTTGCCTTTCACCTTTGTTTAATATCTTTCTACTAAGAAAGCATCTTTATTGTTAAAGCTCTTGAGATCTGAGCTGGAGAAGTCTGTACAAACTGAGCTGTGCATTGACAATCACAGCTCAAAATATAAGTTTCAGTAAGTTTTATTTGTTGCATGTGCTTCCTGCCTGTTCCCTTCTGTTCTTCTCTTGTCTCTCTCATGAAAAGCTAATTTTGTTACCTTTGAAGAACCAACCTGTTTCTCCTTTTCTCTGCAGGCCAGTGAAGCAGAGGAGAATGGAGGAGACAACTTCATGCACTCCATGGACCCTCAGCTGGAGAGACAAGTGGAAACGATCAGGAACCTGGTGGATTCCTACATGGCAATTGTCAACAAGACCATCAGAGACCTCATGCCGAAGACAATCATGCACCTCATGATAAACAATGTACTTATCAATGGGCAGTGGAGGTGGGGACAGACAGGGAAGGGCAAAATAGGGAGGGAGAGAAGGAATGGAGAAGAAGTGAAGGCAGCTTGGAAAGAGGAAGAGGTGGGGACAGAACGGTGTGTTTAGGGGGGAAATGGTAGAAACTGATTCCCTCTTTGTGCTGGTTTACAGACCAAGGACTTTATCCATTCGGAGCTGCTGGCAAACCTGTACTCGTGTGGGGACCAGAACACGCTGATGGAGGAGTCGGCGGAGCAGGCTCAGCGGCGCGACGAGATGCTGCGCATGTACCACGCCCTGAAAGAGGCTCTGAACATCATCGGGGACATCAACACCAGCACCATCAGCACCCCCATGCCCCCACCGGTGGACGACTCTTGGCTGCAGGTGCAGAGCGTACCGTCTGGACGCAGGTACCAGAGGCTCAGGGGGAGAGCCCCACAGACCTGCCTGACGCCTCTTCAGTGCCTAGCTGGGGCCTCCTACTGAGACAGGGAGTCCTCCTCTTCCGCTCTTCTCCCTGTGGATGAAGAGTCCTGGGTATTTCTCTTGGGAGGCTCCTAGGACTATGTAGGGCTGCTACATCTTTAGAGATGTTGGGATGATCTAAACTATTAGAAGTTGGGGTTGAAGTTGCTTTGAAGGCAACCTGGAGCCCCTGAAAGCCAAAGGGCTGCGTGCAGAGTGAAGCCGAAGGGGGAACAGTGAAGATAGCATCCGGTGGCAGAGGGATCCCAGGCCTGTTGTTGCAGTTGAATGTCTTTGTTTTTTGCAGGTCTCCCACGTCCAGCCCCACGCCGCAGAGGAGAGCTCCTGCCGTGCCGCCAGCCAGACCTGGGTCTCGCGGTCCAGCTCCTGGGCCACCTCCTGCTGGTGGGTCCGCACTGGGTGGTGCCCCCCCTGTGCCCTCCAGGCCAGGGGCCTCTCCTGATCCCTTTGGGCCCCCACCTCAGGTTCCTTCTCGGCCTAATCGTGCTCCTCCTGGTGTTCCCAGGTAAGTCCTGGAGCACTGCTCCACACAGGTGGGATATGTTCTGGTGTTGGGTACGAGCCTTGGCAGCACTTGGCCTGCCAGGGCCATAGGAGGAGAATGGAGTGCATGGTGTGGGTACAGCCTTTGGCTATTTGAATTGGGTCCAGAGCATCGTTGTCCACTGAGATTTCATGGCGCAGATGAGGCAGTGCCAAGGCAGCTCTCAGGACAGAGGGGCAGCTGCTTCTCTGTACAGACCTACAAAGAATGGGGGAGAGGACCTTGTACCCAAGGGCTTTACAGGAGTCATACCTACACCTGTGGTTACAACATAGATCACAGGAATGCAGTGACATTCCCCTCTGTGTAGAGCTCCCCAAAGTCTGAAGTTGCCCCTTTTCTCCTGGCCCAGAGTTCTTCAAGGTGAGCTGGAAGACCTTCATCAAAGCTGTTAAGTAGTTTTCTGGCTAGGAGAGCATCACAATATCACTGTCAGGGGAATGAATTCTTAGGCATTTTTGTTGCTTCTGTGATCAACTCGAACATTTTCCAGTCTAGAGGGTTCAAATCACACAGCTTTGCTTTCCCATTAGGAAACTCATTTCCTTTCCTGTTCAGTCACTTCAGACACACTTCAACATAGTAATAAGGGATTATCCCCTGTGCAGCTGAGCATGTGTTCCTGAACAGGACTTAGGAAACAGTCTGGAACCAGGAATGCTTTTATGTTGGGTACTTAGTCTGCCGTGGGAAGGGAATTGCAGTGTAAAGAACAAACATAAGCAAAAACTCCCCAATGACATGCCAGAGGGAACACTTCCCTTGTGGAAAACACCTCTCCAGTGGGTGCTGGTGGCACAGGTCTGAAACTTTGCCATTTTCTATGGGAACACCCAGCCTGTCAGTGATGGTGCATGGCAGAGGCAGTTTGGTCTTCCTCCTGCAATAGTGCCCCAGCTCATACTTGGTGCTGCCTGTTTGGAGGGAAGTGTTCTCTGCCAGGCCCAGAGGTGGATGAGTCCAAAGAGGTGTATAGACCAGTTTCTGACTCTGGTGTGTGCAAATGGTTTTACTTTCTTGGTGCCTCTGCCCCAGTCCTTCCTATGCACCTTGATGCAGCTCCCACAGTATCTTGTCTGCACGTACCTCAGTGTTGCCCCAGAGACTGTGGTCCTGCTGGTGGCACCTGTGGATGTCAGCATGCTACTATTGTGTATTTTGGCTCGTGCTTCTTGTGACCCTGCTTTTCCATATACAGTTACTTTGTGGTTTTGTTTTCTGTATATTTATGCTTCTTTTTGTCTCCATCTTTCTCCTTCCACTCAGTTTCATTTCTTCACTCATGAAAAATATTCTATATACCTGACCATTGTGATAGGATTCCCCAAATGGCTGAAATGAATTGGCCTTTTTTTTTTTTTTTTGGAGAAATCTGTCATAGCCTGTCTTAAAGGCTTTTCTGCCTTTTGCATGAGGTAGAAGGGTTTAGGGGAAGGTAGGGAACAGCACTGGAGCAGAGCAGGAAAGTGTTTCATGCTTAAGTGAGCAACCCCTTGCTTTAGAAGGAGAGATGGTAGGTTGGATTGCATGCTACTGACTGCCCTGATCTGGAGTTGAGAATGTAATTCCAGAAGCTGTGAAGTGTGATGCTCATTCTCTGATCCCCCTCTCTGATTCTTCCAGTTGTTCATAGACTCCTCCGGATCCTGATACCAGCTTGTCATTTGAGTTCACTGATGAATGGAGAATTTCCAATGACAAGGGACTCTTTCTCTTCCTCTCCTGTATATAGAATAAGAATGTTCCCTGCTAGCACTTGGACTCGGGTCCTTCTGCCATGGGTGAACGAATGCCATCTCCATTGTTGCTTTTTTAATGCCCATCTTTCCCTTGCTAACCAGCTTTGTGGTGTGTGTGAGAGAGGTACTGTGCACAAGAGCTTGGTTCAAGTGAGCTTTGCTGTAGAAGTTGGTGTTGTGAACTGAAGTGTGTGGTTGGATGTACTTTGTGTGCTTGCTGATGCCTGTGTAGAAGTTTGGCAGTTTTTGTGCCTCCGGGTTGTGTGAGCATCTGAGTTTATGAATGGTGAACTTACAGAAGGGTCATTCTACCTCTTTCTCATAAACATAAATATACACAGATTTTCACATGTAAACACCACATGGTCCATTTTTTTGCACAGAAAGGTTTTCCTGCATATAATTAAGGACCCTTAGAACAAGATTTGCCTTCCTGCCTCTGTACTTAGCAGAGTCTGCTGTGGAAACCATTATTGCCAGATACATCTTTCATGAGCTGAAAGGTACAAACTATTCAAGGTCCTGTCTGTGTGCAGAGATCTGCATGCAGCCTGTGTGCCTGTTGGAGCTGTGCAGGAGGATTTGACCTGGGAGAGAAGTCTGTGAAGATATTCCTCCAGGTACTTAGGTTCCTTAGTTTAAAATAGCTTGATAAAAACTGTAGGTGAAAGAGCTTAGGCAAGTTTAAGCTTGAAGGAGAAATGAGAAAGTTCAAGTGAGTGTGACTTAACCATTGGAGAGATGTGTTGAAGATATTAGTGGCTCCTCCACTCTTTGTTACATCTAAGGATGAGGATGTGAGGGATAAGCATCACTGTGAGCATAACTTCACACAGCTTTATGACCTGGATTGTTCAGGAGGTTGGAGTAGCTGATCTCATGATTTGTGACCTTCAAAATATAAACCTCTAGCTGCTTCGTGCCTTTTTGGGTAGTGCTCAGGACTGCATGTTATCTCCCTCTTTCCTGAGCTGTTTGTTTCAACTCTAGCATTTAATATTGATCAGAAGACAGGAGAATCCCCAGGGAGAGACCAGCCCAGCAACCTGTGCCCAGCTGGTGGGTGCTGAGACCTGGGTATGAGACTGGTATGAACATCAGCCTGGATGTGTGAGGGACTCAGTGGGTGAGTGAGCAGCAGCCAGGTGTGTGGACAGAGGCTTTTGACACAGCCCTATGCACAGCTGGGGCTGGATGTGTGCAGAGATGAGGCTGTGAGTGTGTGTGTGTGTGTCTGTGCAAGGGCATGTGTCTCTGTTCCACCTTCCTGACAGTCTGTGTGGCCTCTGCCTTGAACTGTCTGAACTGCCATGTTGATTTCGTGTTGTCTTTCAGAATCACTATCAGTGACCCCTGAGGACTGGCAGCCACGGTACGTTTTGCACTCTCCTGCGATGCATGAGTCATTGTGTCCCCATGCTCCATCACTGCTCTGCAGCTCACCTCTGCTGCCTAGTTCTTGTGTTAGTGACAGAGTCCCTTGTCCAATGAACCACCTCTGCCAGGATCTCATAAAGGGAGGAGTCTTGAACTGAAAAACTGATCAGAGACAGAGCAGCTGCTTGAGCTGCAGGAGCTGGGAAAACCTCAGGACCTGCTTTAAGGTCACTGCAGGACCCTTTCTCTGCTTCTACATAGAGGAGGTGGGATGGGGGAATGAGCTCTGGCAACAAGGTCTAAACTCTGTGTCTTTCATTTGGCTTATAGTCACACTGACTGGGAGCTCAGCTGAATAGACTCTGGTTTGATTTGGTCTGTCAGGTTCAAGAGAGAGGTTTGGGGAGCTGTTAGTTCAAACTCCTCTTCTTATATTCTAATGTCTGGCTGGAGAAGTGCTCCCATCCTCACTGTGTCCCTAGTGCTCGTGGAAGACAGGAGGAGTTTGGGTCATTAATATCAGGACTTCCATGTCTGAGTGCAGGGTAACTCTGACATTGAATGTTCCCTGTTACCCTTGTGTCCCATCAGCACAGTTAGAGGTGAACTCCCTTTGCTTGTTCTCCCTTGACCCTTTACCTTCTAGGTTACTCTTCTGCTTCCATTCTGCCTTCTCCTCTGCCTCCTGCCCCTGCAAGGGGAAGGGTTTAGTGACCTGTGTGCCCCCAAACACTCTGCCCTGAGCTCCTGCCTGTTTGCCTTTCCTCTCTCCCTGCATTTTGCAGCCCTGTAGTGGTTCAGTGATGTAGCAGTGTGGGACAGGCATGTGGATATGTGCAGTGTGCAACTCTTCCTCGTCCTGTTAATGCTGAGTGGGGTGTGAAGAGGGACATTAGCAAATCCTCCTGAGTCTTTTTCCTCCGGCCCTGATTGACAAAGGGGTACAGAGGGCAAAACAGGGCAGGTGTGGAGTGGTTTGGGCCCCTTCTCACTTTCTGTGTGGATGCTGTTTCCTGACAGAGGAGTGGAGCAGCAGCAGATTCTCTTGCTGCTTGTTGTGGCAGAGAACTGGGGGTAAGGAGCATGTGCTTAAATCCTAGCTTAATAGGAATAGCAGAAGTTCAAGCCCCTGTTCCAGGGCAGGGGGGCAGAGCTAACCCCCATCTTGCAGTAGATGGTGTCTGTTAGAGCTGCAGTTAGAGCTGAGAGGTGCCACATCACATCAAACCGACGCAGTGATGGTTCAGTGATTGACATCTTTGAGGACGTCATCCCTCAGCCCTCCTCACTGATGACACACTGCAGAGGTGTTGGAGCAATCAGCAGTTTCCTCCAATACTCTGCCTACTGCAGACATCCCTGACAGCCCTGGAAAAATGCATCCTGGTGAACAGCCTTGGGAAGGAGCCTTTGCTGTTGTGTGTGCCTTGTTCTGGGACTCGCTGTTACAGGGAGTTCTGTTCCTCTTCTGGCATAAAGAGCACCAAGGAAATAAAAATGAAAAGTCAAAACAACACCCAAAAAAACCCAAACAACCTAAAAAATGACACCCAAAACCTTTTGCAGCCCAAGGGAATCAATGTTATGTCTTACCACCTCTGTTACATCCTTATCAGCAGAGCTCCCGATTAGCCCAATGGTTTGTAGGTGGGATTAGCTCAGTGTTCTCCCTGGGTATGGCCTGAAAGATTCACTTCAAAGGAAGTGACAGTCACTGTAACCTGTCTCCTTGGGCTCCTGTCTGGCTCCTCATTACAGGAGACAGCCACAGGCTTCCCTGTGAGCAAAACCTTGTTCCTTGTCCTGACAGAGGAAAGTGACTTTTCAGTGACATGAAAAGACTTGGCTAGCAATGGAGTCAGACTGAAGCAGCATTTCAGGGGAAATGTTGCCTCAGAGACTTTGCCGTCCTTTTAGTGCTGGAAAAGTTTTCAGTTTTTTTTAACCTTACCAGGCAGATTCTGCAAGTGTCTCCAGAAAACCTCAGGAGAAACAAACCCTTTAAAAAGTGACAGCCATTCCCCTAAAATGCCCTGAGTGCTGAGAGAAATAAGTATCTGCAGAAATCAGTCATACCACCTCACAAAAAAGGAGCCCATCTACCTGCAGATTACTTGTGCTCCCTTCAGGCCTATTTATTCTGGTAGGGTCAAGTGGCCACTCTTGCCAGAACACATTACAGAGTCTGGTGACTTTAAGCATCTTTTTCATGTAAACCCACAGGGGCTGTTAGCACAACCTCTCCAAACTCCTGAAATGCAAACAGTCCTGCAGACTTCTCAAAAAATGCCTTCTAACACAGGTGATGGTGCAACAGCATCTTGCTAAAGGTTGAGCTGAGGTTTTGTAAGGTTTTAGTTCAAGTGCTGTTCCTTCTGGGCAGCAGTATTATTTCAGCATCCTTCCAAGGTGGTTGTCATTTCTGGGTTAGCTCAGTCCCATTTTTACTTGCTGTACAGGAGCAGTAACTTGATTGCTGTGCTATCACTGGGGTCTTGCAGTCCCCAGTGGAGTTTTCAGTCAAGGAAATAACATTTGGAAGCAGTTTACTGTCTGAAGCTTTTTAATGTATCATTTCCCAAGGCAAAGAACAAGTAGTTGGGATTGTTTTGAGATCTGGGGCTTAATAGGTCTAGAGCAATAAGTTCTGCTGAGGTTTAATAAACAGGGCTGGAGAGTTGCTCTGGTTCATTTGCCAAGATGAGAGACCTTGCCCCAATTTGTAGGAGTATAGCTCCTCTGGTACCAGTGTGATTACAGACTTGCAGGCAGTGCAAAGCAAAGCTTCTCTACTGGTGAAAACATCCTCCTCTGCCCCTCTTTTCTCCCTCCTCTCAGCCCCCGAGTCAGGGAGGGCCTTTGTTTCCAACAGTCGATTCTCTGCAATCTAAATTAAAGCTTGTCAATATGGAATTGTCCAGGTGTGACACCTGGTTCTGTAGGATCAGTGCAAGGGCTTCCCCTCTATTTGGTGTGCATATTGTTGGGTTTGCTCTTTGCATTTCAGGCAGTTTGGACCTTAAAACTACTCTGGCTTGGTATTGACCAATTCAGATATCTTAATGAAACACCATCAAGAAGCTGTTTAGGTTGCAGACACTGCAGGGAAAAAGACAGATTGGACTCAATGTCTTGCAGAACTCATTTTTATTTATAGGCTTCTTAAAACCTGTAGTCTGAGCCTGAAGTGATATTTCAGGTCAGGAGCTGAGAGACATGGCAGGGGTGTTGTCTTGTATTTCTTTGTTGCTGCCTTTTTTTTTCCCCCCAGTCCTTTCCAGGAAGGAGATTCTAGAACACTTAATCCATGCAGAGGGCAAATACTTAAGTTGCTGCCCATTTACCTAGCTAAATGGGACTTTAGCTGAACAGAATAGAGTAGCAGTGGCCAAAGTTGCTTTTATTGAAGTAGAAGCTGCATTTGCTGAGCACCAGAACTAGAAAACTGACAGCAGTGAGTGTGTCCCTGACAGCCAAGATCAGTCTCCTGTGTCAGAATAGGGAATCTCAGGCAGGGGAAGAAGGTGCTCCTCCACCCCAGCCCAGAACCTCTGCCAGCAGCGTGTCTCAGAGGGACCCATCCATGCTGTGTGACTGTCATGTGCTTGATACAGGAGCTCACTGTTGTCCATGCTTCTCCACTCTCACTCCAGAGCCACTCGCTGGCAATCAACCTCTGCACTTCCAAGTGTCAGAGGGAAAGCAAAACTGCCTGTCCAGGGATTGCTTCACTGGTGGTCTGTGCTGTGCAGAAGGGCCAGTGTGAGGCCTGGTAGAAACCTGTGAGTCTCCTCTTTGGAGCTGCACTCTGGGAGTTTGTGCCTCAAGTCGGATTCTCTTGCTGGCTCAGGCGAGGTGGAGAAACATGTGTGATTGTGACTGCGATTGCTGTGCTAACCACAGTGTGTGTTCTCTTGTTTTTGTTTCCTGCTTTTTCACAGCAGAAGGGGCCCTGCCTCACCTACTCGACCTACCATAATCCGACCGGCTGAACCGTCCCTCTTAGATTTATAACTTGAGGCTGTAGACAGCTGGCGACGAATGCCGTGCTGGCGGCTTCCCCATCCCACCCTCCCTTCCACAGCCACAGTCACTCCTGCTCTCATCCATCCCACACCTCTGCCTCCTGCCACCCCTTCCCGGTGTGTCGTTAAACACTAGCCTAGTGATCGAGCTCTTCGTCTTCGCTCGTGCGTCCTGTATTGCTTTGTGAGCGTAGAGTAGCCTTCATTCAGTGGCATGGATCCCTGAAGGACACAGGCTCCTTGGAGAGATCAGCCCCAGGGACATCCCTAAGTGGTGGCTGTCCGTCCAGTAATCCCATCTGCCTGGTCTAGCCTGGATAAGTGTCCTGCCTGCACCAGTTAGCTGTAGCACCCAGGACTGATCTGTAGCTATTTTCTGTTCTCGTAGTTAAGACAAAAAGTGTGACTTAGTAAAACAAAATACTGTCGAAACACGTGACACCGTTAGGAAACAGATTCAATGTCCTGTGTATAGTAGTTTGACTCTTCTAAGGTGCAAAATTTCATGTTGGGAACAGTGCAATCAACCTTTTAGCAGTGAGGCAGGGAGAGCGAGGGAGGGGGGATGGATGGACAGCCTGGTCCTGCTCGAGTGAAGTCTGAGGTAGCACACACAGCTCAGCGTGCAGGGAGCGCGCGGAGCCGCTCGCACTCCGCTCCAGGAGCTGGGGACATCCTGCTGGTGACACACTGGCTCCTGCCAGCAGTTGGCTCACATCATCCTTTTTGGCTGACTTTCCTGAACCCAGCAGGGTGAGGGGAATCGATACGCTGCTCCCCCCCCTTGCAAACGGACAGCCAAATGTTTCAGGGAGTTTGCTGTGTGGTGTTTGCGTTGAAGCTATTTCTGCTTTGAAATAAGCACATCTTTCAGTGTTTTTTGGGGTACTGTGGTGACTTCTTCCGTAGCCTTTTTCTTGCATGTGGATGGTACGTGTTTGGGGAAACTTGTAACCGTTGTTGATCACAACTCATCTTAAGGTTTGGTTTTTACTTTTCATGCTCTATGTACTCAAAACAAAAACACTCGAGAATTAAAAGAGTATATCAACCCTGTACATCTCAGATGTCATGTCTCTACCAGAGCTGAATGAGCCACCCTTGCTGCAGGCTCTTCTCCAGGCCTGAGCCACCTTGCAGTTCTCTCTCGTGCTATTGCTCTTAGTTTCTCTTGTGGATCCTCTATTGTTCTGATGCCAGTTCTTTTCTGTATTTTAACTACTGTTTTACTACTTCTCCCCCTTTCCCTTCCCTTTCCCTTCTCCTTTTTCTTTGTTTTCTTGTCTCCACGCTCCAGCCGGCCGGGTAAGGCCAGTCCCGCCCGCCCGGAGAGCCCAAAACCACCATTTGACATGTAGGCTCTGCTCCCTCTGAGACTCTTTGCCTGCCTCTTAGCTGTTCTGTCCTGGAATGGTCTGACTCCAATCTCACACATGGCTTGTTTTGTTTGTAATTTGTGACACACACATATCAGCTGTGATTGTAGTGAAACTGTTTTGGGGGTTTGTTTGGGGTTTTTTTCCTTTTTTTTTTTTTTTCTGGTTTATTTTTTTCTTTCTTCCCAGCTGCTTAAAGGAGTTAAACAAGTATATTGTAGTAATGAGAAACATATCTTTACTGTTATAAATATCTATAAATATATATATAAGATGAAAAAAAAAATCTATATATGTCCGGGTGTTTAAAGCCATTTGTGCTTCCATGTGAATTTTAGGAAATAAGTAGGAAAAGAATATCTATATACATATATATATATACACACACACACACACACATCCAAAAAAGTTAACCAAATCCCAATGTTGAGTTTTTGAGCTGATTGTTAAATTCTCTGCTGTGTGCAGTTGGGTTATTGTATTGCCCCAGACTTGTGGGTGAACTGTCTCAGTGCTGGTAGTAGCTGTGATGCAGTTTGTGATCTACCTGTCACTCTTGTTTATTGGATGAAATAAACTCTCATTTCTGTATAATGAAGGTCTCCATGACTAGAATAAAACCATCTCTCTTTCTCTTGCTCTTTCTCTGGGTGATTCCAAACCAATGGTTGATGATAACCTAATTTTTTCATCCCGTAGAGCTTAACAAGCTGTACCTGCAAGCAGGTGCTGTCACTGATAGGGAAGGTGGAACAGATCTGCATCAACAGTGGTGGCCAGGAGCTGCAGTAGAGTGAAACAGCTTGTCAGGTGCAGAAGGTAAATCCCTTTGCAGAGGAAAACACATGGAGGGGTGTCAGGGATGGGACACACAGGTGAGATTTGCACACAAATTGCTTCTTGGAAAGGGATTCTTGCCTGGAATGTCTGTAGAATCAACAAATGGGTGTTGGGTTTCTCTGTCAAGCAGTGTCCTTTGGGCCTGTAGCTGAAGTACAGCCTAACCATGCAGGGCCAGCTCCTCCTTGGAAGCTGTATTTAGGTTGAAGTGGGATTTCTCCCCTGGTATGAACTGTGTAAAGCTGTTCCCCTGTCTCTGTGCCAAAGCAGTGAGTGCTGTGGATCTCAGATTGTGGTTGCTGCTTCTCATGGTGACAGCCATATTTCTCTGCAATTCCTGATCTCAGCACTGTCATCCCAACCACTGCAACAGATTCCCTAAGCCCCTGTGTAATGAGGGTCCAGCACCACTTCTGCAGGGAGAGACTGGGAGCACTGGGGTTGGGGACTCAGTCACTGTGGTTCAGCCCTGAGTGCTCGTGGCTGCAGCTGGCTGTGGTACCTGTGCATCTCCCCAGAGAGACTTGAATAAGCTAAAACTCTCCCTGAAGGTTCTATTCATAGTAGACACTGGTGTGGGTTGAGTGAATAGACTCAGTCTCTAGTGATTCCTCCCTGAGTGTTCCAGATGTCTCTGTCTTGCATGTTTTTATGGGTTGTAACTTCAGCTTCTACACAACTGAGGCAATAACTATTGCTTTCC
>NW_008680546.1:65395-78297 GCF_000695815.1 Acanthisitta chloris
GGAACTGTTCCATCTATCCCTGGTGTTATCTGTGGGGCTGTTACATAGTTTTGCCTTCCAAATACCCTTTATTCAAGTAAATATTAGAACTTATTTTGCAAAACTAGAAACCTCTCATCTCCTTGCCAAAGGTTAAGTGTGTTCTGATGAGAATACCAGCTACTCTGCCTAGGCATGATCAATCCTGTCCACTGCTCTACAGCCTTGTCCAACAATGTGTCCTTGTCCCAGCAGAGCAGCTATTTCCTGTTGTTTGGAGCTTGTGGTCTTTGAGAAGCATTTTTCTATTCCTCCTCCACTCAGAGGTGCAGAGACAGTGCAGTTGCTCCAGTTTAAAGGTGTTGGTTGTCAGCTGAACAGTAGTTGCTGCTCCTGGTTTGCTCCAAGTAAAGGTGAGGTCAGGGAAACACTCCTAAGGGGAACAAGGTACACAGTGAATCTGGGTGTGAAGTGCTAGCCAGGTCTCAGCCTTGTCAGGATCTGTCTACAGCAAACATTCCTGAAGGCTCAGTGAAAAGGGCATCACTGCCAGGGCAGGTGCTCTCAATAAAGGATTCATTCTTCACTGCTCTTTTTTTCTGGCCAACTTTCACGGTGATCTGTGCAGAAGAAATACATCTAGTCAGTGCCCATCTGAATAAGTTTATTCAGAAAGCAAACTTGTAACAGGATTAAATCACCTCTGCAACAGACCTCAGACCTTCTTCACTGGTCTTGTCTCCTTCACAGTACTAAACAGCCAATAAATATTTATTCCATTTACAGTAATGCTCTGAATTAAATCACAGCCCTTCCCCTATCAGTTATGATACAGATTTATCAATGGCCTGAGCAGGCATAGACACTGCAACAGGCTCAGTGTCTCTTGAAGGAATATACAGCATTTTACACAGATACAGTATGTACACACACCCACGTTGGGAGCTGGGGAGCCCAAACACTTGTGCTTATCAGAGACTGACACCAGCAGTGCCATGCAAAGGACAGTTCAAAACCAGCTTTCCCTGGGAGCTCACAGGGAAGCACTGATTGTGCTCTGTGCCCTTTTTTCAGCTGTGTATGGAAATACAAGATGAACCATTTGAAATGAAACAACCCACACCTAGTCTGCCTCTGGCAGTAGAAGGAAAGCTGTGCCCTGCTGGTGGAAAGCTTCACCAGCTTGGACACAGAAGTAGAAAGGTCTCTCCTGTTGAACAAACGCCACACTTGGCACGTGTTCCTGTGCTTGCATTGCTCATATCTCAGCAGGTAACAGGGAGGCAGTTGATGCTGCTTCAGGCACCAGCCCAGGCTTGTGTGTTTGGTCACACAGCTGTGAGGATCAGGTCCCTTAAACCTCTCCTGTGGTTTTCCTTAGAACTCCATTGCTGAAATCAACCCTCCTAAGAACAGGCAGTTCTTGCCTGAAGGTAAGTTCAGCTGCAGGACATCCACATAGAGGTCACTTCACCATTGCCACAGCCAAGAGAGTTGTTTTGCTGCTGCTTCAGGGAGCTCTCTCCTCCCTCTGTGTTTTGGTTTCTCCTTAGAATCAGGGCTATGGCTTCAAGGCAGTGCCAGGTGCTGCCTCACTTGCTGACATGTGTCCCAGGAACTTAAAACATGGGCCACAGGATCTTGGTTTCCACCCATCTACTGCACTGCTTACCAAAATGGGAGAAGAGGAAAGTTCAGGGATGGACAACTAGAACCCCTAGAGTCCAGCAATTCAAAACAAAGCATGTTTATTAAGTGGTTTCCTTTGACTTATTTCTCCCATTTCTTAAAATAAATAAAACCTTCAGACACATACAAGTGAAACACATCATCCTTCAAAGTGCAGTTACATTTCCACCCCAGTCCCAAGAATCACATAAAGCTTTGTCAAGTAACCAAAAAGACCCCAAAGGCCACCCTCAGTCCCTGCCCCAGGCCAGGAGAACACTAGGGCTGTAGTGCTGCCCTGGAGCCACTTGCTGGAGGCTCGAAGAGACTGCTAAGCCTGTTTTGAAATAGAGGTGCAAGAGGCAGACTGCAGCAGGAAGGGGGAAGTTTAAGATACGTAGTATGAAACAAACCCAACCTGTTTAGAGTCCAAAGAGTCCATTACCAGAATAAGTTAGTTACTTTGGGAGCCCTGGAAGGAACTAGGCTGGTGACAGTCGTGAGTGATGATCGGAACCATGGCTCAGTCATGGCTGTGAAGCTGCTGTGGCAGCAGAGTCTGGGATAAGGGGTTAAGTCATTCTGCCCAAAGTTATGGACACCCCTTTCCCCAGCCCAGGTGATGTGCCAGCACCAGCTGCCTCCCAGGATGAGTTAGTCTGCCTGTACTCCAAGCACACCAAGTAACAGAGAAAAGAAAAAGGGAAGATGAGGTCTGATGCTCGAGTTCCATCTGATGCAATCCTTTACTGATGTCTTTAGGAATCTGTTCTGACCAAGGGCACTGAGCAGAGGTATGGGCACAAACAAGTCCATCAAATCCTTTCAGGCCCATAAAAAGTTGCTGTCGGTAAGATTTAGCACCACTTAAACTACCATGATCTTGACCTCATTGTTCTCATCCGCACGGTAGAAGAAAGGAATGCAAGGGTTTTCCTGCAGGGAGCCCAGCCTCTCCTGAGGGTTCTGGATTTCTCGGAGAAGCTGCATTATTTGCTTTGCCGTGGGGTCCTCTTGGTTTGGCTGAGCAGCTTTACTGTCAATAGGGGGGAAACCGGATTGATGAAGAACAGCAGCATCTTGTTCTGCTTCATCTGACAGATTCACCTCTCGTAACCCTGCAAGGAGCACAGACAAGGCAGGCAGGTCACTCCTCCCATGCACACACAGGCTGAGGGCAGGGGCTGGGCCACAGCCAGGAGCTGCAGCTTACCTTCCCCATCGGTCGCGTTCAGCTCGATGCGTCGCTCTGCTGGCAGCTCACCCTGAGCCTGGCCTGCCAACAGCTCTGGGTTTTGAGCAGCTGCTACATACTTGCTGTACCATTCATTTCTCTCCCTCACCAGACGCATCACTAGGTCCTGCAGTTCCAGTAGCTTCATCTGCACCAAGGTAAAGGAAAGGCCATAAGCCATGCACACAAACACATTACTGCAGTTTGCAGTCCTACCCCGTCACAGAATTAGCAAAGGAACAGCATGCAAAGGTTTGGATTGTGCAGGACTGCCCTGCTTGGAGTACAACCACAGAAAAAAATCCTTGCCTTCATCTCTTCCTTATCCTGGGCCAATCTGCTGATATACTCCTCTTTCTCCTGGTGCCGCTGTTTGAGGATAGCCCTTTGACTCTGGTACAGTGCAATGTACTCCCCTGGAACACAAGAGAAGCATCAGGAGTGGTGTGAGCACTTATGGTGAGCACAGAGCTATGTGGCATTATGGTCCAGGAAATCAAGCCCTGGATTGGAGACAGCCCAGTCAAACAGCAGTAGAAGGGAGACATGAAGTGCTGGTGGCTGGAAGGCTCCAGCTCCAAAAGCTGTCAGGGGCCTTCTGCTTCCCACATAAATAAGGCACTGAGCAAGCTTGAGCTTGTGCTGGTGTTGCCTGAACATACCAATGGTGTCTGTCTCTCCAGACAGCTGGATGCAGCGATGCTCCAGCTCCTCCAGCCTCTCCTTCAGATCAGCCTTCTCTTGCATCAGCTCTGTGAAACGGAACTGGACACAGAAATTGGTGTCAGTCACCTGAGCTGATCACGTACAACGAACACCTGTGCTAAAGACACACCCTCCACGTCTGAACCTGAGGAACAAATCCTGCTCCTTCACAACTTGTCTCCTAGCTCATGGTAAAAAGGGAACAGAGAGGACACAGCTAGAGGAGGTGTAAAAAAAAAAACCAAACCAAACCATCTCTGCATTAAACAAAGTGTCCTCTAACCTTCTCAGAACAGCACAGCTCTGGTCATATTGGGCTGAAAGCAGATGAGATCTTTTGCTTACCTGTAGCTTCTCCATGGCACCTTTCAAAGCCTCATGAACCTCCACTGGAACAGTATCCATAATGGAACCTGGAAGGGAAGTGTGCAATTCACAGCTCCTCCTTGGGCAGGATGCACTCACAGCCCCATAGGTGTGTCTGAGAGCAGCCATGGCCAGGTGGCCCAGGCACACCTCATGGTCACACTGTCCCCAGACTGAGCACAGATTTTACCTCCATCGAGTGCAATGTGACGTTGCTGCTCCTGCCTAAGAGCTGTGATTTGCTGCAGGAGGGTTCTGCACTGCTGCTTCTGAGCAGTCAGCTGCTGCCTCAGATCTTCTCGCTCTTGTTCCACTTGGGACATGGCAGAGGTTAAGAAAGTGACCTAGGAAGAATTCCAGAGTGTGCACATTAGAGCAGCAGGATCAATGGTGCATCTCAGGACAGAGTAACACTTCACCCCATTTTATTTATGGGTACGAAACCAAAGTACTACATGACTGCTCTGAAACTCAACCAGGCAGCAGCTCCTGCATCTTCTCTCATTCCCAGGTTAAACACTACCTCCCATGACACCTGCTTGACTAGTGTTCTCCAATTATGACTCTACTTATATTTGACACCATTTTTAAATTGCTTCCAAACTAAAGAGAACATAATCATCAAAATGCTGCTCTGCCAGCTGAGTTGTTTCCATAAGGAAAGCCACTGCCAGACTTGCAGCCTGTACTGCAAGGATGCTGCAGAAGTCTTGGTTTCTGTGTGCTGTGCACAAATAACTGTTGCACTTCCCTCATGACTGCACTCAGCTGGTAGGATTATAGCTGATAAACCTCCCTGCAGTTTAACCCACCTCCTTTTCTAGACATTTGTTTAGAACTAAAACCAAAGGCTTGACTACCCATTAAGACTCACCATTTCTTCATGGCTTTCAAACTTCTCTGGGATCACAAATGAAGGTTTTTGGATTTCTTCAGCCATTGCTTCATCTTCTGTGAAAGGAGGAAGGTAAATAAGGAGGCAATACCTCAGAGAGCCCAGCTCTGCCTCATCCCTGATGCTGCTACTCACCCTCTAGCTGCTGCAAAATCCTGCCATCCATTTCTGCTGCCAACTGGCTGATCTGGGCCTGCAGCTCTTTGTTTTCCTTAGCTACAGCTTCCAGACTTTCCTGCAACCGAGCAGCAGAGGATCACTGACATTTGTACAAGAAAGAGTACAGCCACTCCAGACAGCAGCACCACACACACACACCTACAAGCAGTGCTTCTGCTCCAGACAAGTGTCATTTGCCTGTATGGCACAGGGTGTAATCACAGGACTGAAGACTGTGAAAGCTCATCTGGCCCAACCTTTGGCTTAATTAATACTTAATATAGAATCACAGTATGTTAAGGGGTTGGAATGGACCTTAGAAATCATCTAGTCCCAACCCCTCCTGCCATGGGCAAGGAGACCTCTCCCTAGACCGGGTTGCTCAAGGTTTTATCCAACCTGGCTTTGAACACTGCCTTTTAAGCACTTTTCCTTGCATCTTTCCATTTGCCTCTTTTTACTCTTACCTTGGTCTGCTGCAGCTCTTTCAGGTGCATTTCCAGTGTCACCTTGCCCTGGACCTCCTCGTGCTGTAGCCTGTCCATGAGCTGTGTCTGGAGCAGGTACTGCTTGTGCAGCTCCTCCTTCTCGGCCGAGAGCTGCTGGTAGGCCATGGCGTACTGCTGCAGGTGGCTGTAGTACTGGTCCCTCTGCTCCTGCAGGCCCTGAGCCTCCTGTCTCCTCAGCTCCAGCTGAGAGAACAAGATCAGCACATTCAACCCTTTCTGCCAGAAAAGCTGATCCATGTGACATGATCCAAACTGTCAACATTGCCCCAAAGTCAGCAGCCAGGTAGGCAGCCACCATCTGCCCCCACATGCTGGGCCCCCACATCAGGCAGCAGATGATAGGGGAAGGCTCCCAGCTTGATCCTTACAATACCCATTTCCACCCTTCCATCAGTGTTTGGGAAGTTGCCAGCAGTTTGCACAAACCACCACACAGCAGCCCTGCCATCCCACTGCTGGTACTCACCGACTCTTTGAGGTCCACCAGGTTCTCCTCCAGCTGCCCAAGCTTCTTGGCCAGCTCTTTCTTTACATGTTGCTCTGATTGTAGGGCACTTGTAACCTCCATGTTTTCATTTGTCTGCAAGACAAACAACACTGTGTAAGGAAACTGCCCCAACCACCACAAAATACAGGCTCTCAATAAACCCTGTTCGTTCCCAATACTACAGGTGGCATCCTCTGTGTTATTCTGGGCTCTAACTAAGGACCATAAATTGACTGTTCAAGACAGTAAATAACTTACAGAAACATTCAGAAGATGAGAAAAGAGCAAGAAAAGAGCCAGGGGAATCAGTGCTGGGACAGTGCCAAGAAGAGGTCTGGCACATCACACAGCCTGTCAGCTCCAAAGCAGATGGGTAGTATGAATAACCCAAACAGAGCCATTTGAAAACAAGGAGTTCAGAAAGGGCTGAAGAAAAAAATCAGCAGCTAGACCATGTGTCAGTCTGCCAGAGCCCCAAAGGGGAAGGGTAAGAATGACAGCAACAGGAGAGAGGACTGCTGAGAACTTCCTGATGGGCAAATACAGGGAACAGGAAATGGTTATCTTCAGGTAAAAGGGCAGGAGAAACACTCAGGGACAGAAAGCCTGAATGCCAGGAGAGGAGAGGGTAAGGAAACAGCTCTGGACAAAGATATCAGTTCATCTGCCAGAGCACCTGAGGGAGTAAGGAATTACAGGGAACCTCCTGGCAAGGCACTGTGTATTACAGAAGACAGAGCATCCACACCCTCAGAGGACAAAAGAGGGATAATGCTGCTGCCAGTTCATTACATCTGTACTACACGAGGATTGCACCAGTGAGGGAAGCAGTGGGGAAAGAAGCAGGAAAGAGACATACCAGTTTGACAAAGCCATTCTGCAGCTCAGCCAGCTGCTCCTTCAGATCCCGGTTCTGGCTCAGTGCCCTACTGATGGTGGCCTTGTCACTCTGCATGTCCTCCAGGATCTGTTGCCTGTCCACAGACTCCTCGTTGTAGCGCTGCACAGCCTTCTCCAGCTCCAGCAGCCTCTCCTCCTGCTCCCTGTTCAGGTGGCTCAGCTGCTCATTGTCCCGGACCTGGGCCTGGTACTGCCCATGCAGTTCCTCCTTCTCCTGCTGCAGCCTCTGGATCTCCTCCTGCAGACTGAGCTCAGCTGCTGTGGGCCCTGGGGGTGAGGAAGGCTCAATATCCATGGGCTTCACTGCTGAGGAAATGGAATCAGAAGCAGCTCAGTCACAGGGTAAGTCGCTGGGTCAGACACATCCCTGTTAGGTACACAAAGCACACCCCAACCTATAGGGCTGTGTGACCCAGGAGGCATCACCAGCTGCAGTGTCCAATCCTCAGTGTATGGCACTGAGAGAAACAAAGGAGCAAATCTACCCCACAGCCAGGCACAGCATCCTGCTGCCAGCTGCCTCACAGCCCTAACAAGAGCATCCTGTCTTGCCCAGCTGCTGGGCCAGAGAGGCTGACAGTACAGTCAGGCCAATGCTACAGACATAACCAAGCTGCTGGTCGAGTCCCTGCACTTCACTTGCTGTCTGCCAGGAGGAAAAGGTTCTTACACAGCATCAGACCTACGTGCACCTCGTGCACAGAAGCACCTGCACAGCTGGACAGAGTTAACCTGCTGGCACTCTGCAGTGGGAAGCCTTACCAGATGTGCTCATCAGCTCTGTAACATTGGCTTCCAGCTCCCGAATTTGGGCCATGTGCTTCTCCTTCTCCTCTGCCATTGAATGGACCTGCAAGGCCACATTAAGTGAAAGTTAGAACAACATTCATGGTGCATTTCCTCCTGCCTGTTTGCTGTGACACCGCCCCTGAGGTTACCTGCTCAGAGAGCTGCTGCACTCGCTGCTGCCAAATGCTTCCCTCCTCCTTCAGTTTCTCTACATACTGATCTCTTTCTGCCTGGAGCTGCTGAAGTGACTCTGAGAGCTGTTAAAACAAAACACAAAATCGGATTGACTAAATAAATTAGGCAGTGACTGCTTAAGGGATAAAGCTTGAAGAAACCAATGCTAATGCAAAGCTCAGGCTACATTTTTCTGCCACACAAGTTTCTTTACAGACATCAAGATTTGAATCATGTTTCATACAACCTCTTACCTGAGCTACCTGGTTTTCCAGGCTTGCCTTCTCCTCCAGAGCCATCTGCAGCTGCTGGTTTGCATCCAAACTCCCTGACTGGTTTGAGAACTGTCCATAAAAATCAGAAGGTTATGGCAAAATGTTAAGATTCAATTCCTGCACAGCCTTTCCCCTGAGAGTAACCTGCCAAATGATCCATGCTGCATCCTTCTGTAATTCTTTAAAGCTCCCCAGCTCACAGTGAAGTTCAATGAAAAATAAAGGGAGGGGATTAAAATCCAAAAGCTTAGATGCCCTGAAAAACAGGCTGAACTGGGCAGCTCTTCCCTACCTATTTTACTATTTTTTTAATCAAGAAATTAGGTTTAATCAATTTGGCTCAGAAACTTTGTGCACTTGCAGAGTCTGCATTATACAGCCTGATCAGATGGTGTAATAGCCTGTGACCTTAAAAGTTGTCAGACACGTCAGGAATTGAAAGGCAATGTCTCAAAGATGTCAGAGAACTAAGCAGCAAGGCCAGTTCAGCTGAGGCACAGTACTTTTCCCAGAAGAGCAGAGTTGGCTTTTTTTCAAGGGTAACTTAAGCCACTGTTGAGGAACACAAAAAAGGAGCAGTTTCCTCCCAGGGTGACACCAAGCTTGCTCTCTGACCTGCTCACAGCTGACTCCATGCATTCCCTTTCTAACTGGCTGCTTCTCCCAACTTTCCCCAGCTGAATTCCAAGCTGCCACTGTCCAATTCACCTTCTGCTCAGAGGGGTACAAACACCACCCCTACTCAGCTGGTTACTCACTGACACTGCACAACTGAGTAACCAAAATGCTGAACATATACAAGCAGGAAAGTCACTGTATTTGCACACCTGATATGCTCAGTCACCCTCTCATGCTGTACAACACTCTTAGCAGAGCAGTGGAACAGTGTGATCTGCCCTCTCATCCCAGAATCCCAGTTACCTGTTGAATCATCAGTTCAGCCATTTCCAATTTCTTCTGCAAATCCTCCACATCCAACTTCATAGCTGAGTTCTTGGACACCAGGGAGTGAACTTTCTCTGACAGTTCTGAATTCTGCTGCTTTATTTCCTCACTACTTTTGCTGGAACAAACAAAAAGTTAATAGTGGCACCACTATACACACTCTGGGTCTGCTGATGTCCATGTCAACTCTACAATCCAGTGCTTCCTAGCAGCTAGAATCACAGAAACATCACATCTAGTGGCTACATTTTTTGTCATTGAATATCCAACCTCCCAAGTCACCACCTGTGGCCCTTTGTTATGTGCTGAGGCTCTACTGAGAAGAGCAATGTTACTGCAGGAATGAGCAAAAGGGCCTTACCTTCGTTTGTACAGTTCCAGTTTCAGGTTGTCCCTCTCCTTCACTAACTCTTTATTATGCTGGAGAAAAAGGAAATCATTGATTTATCTACAGACTTTATTTAAACAAATTAGGTATTAAAAAAAAGACTTCATGTCACCTTTAGCAGACCAGCTAAAGCAGAAGAGGTCATAACTTTGGCAAAATCTCAGGACAGGTTTGCTTAGAACCTCCTGACTTTGCCAGGAGTAAGTCTGCTCAGTCTTTTGAAATGTGATGCCACTAACTGAACATGAGGTTGTTTCTAAATATCAGTACTGAAGTGTTTGATGGAGACTCTCCTGGGACAAGGTCTCAGTGAGGCTTCTGTTGTGGAGCTGCCAGACTAATGAAGTGAGGTGCCAGATCTGAAAACAGCAACTGGACCATATGATTAGTGGTCACAGAAACCTCAGTGAAGTTTGCCTTGATCCTGGAGAACACAGGGCTTTGCAAGGTTAATTAACAATTAACCAGGTTAATTTCTGCCTCTTCTCTAGGCAGGGCCTACAGACTTTGCAGCAGTGTAGTAATGAGCAAACAGCCAAAGGTGACTCCTACCTTCTCTGACTGTTTTTGCTGCATGGAGATGGAGGACAAGGTGCGTTCCAGCTCTGACACGCGCTGGCGAGAGGAGTGTAAACGGGCAGCAAGGCTTTCAGCTTCCCCTGCACAGGTCAGAGCACAATCAGTCACTGCTAAACCACAAAGACCATTTTGGAACTGCCTGAACAGCACTTTCTACCTTGTCAACAAGCTCTTCAGGCAGCACAGAGCTTTGTAAGTCAGCAGAGCTTGTTCCACTCCTAGCCCCACAGGTGATTCACTAGCAGCTGTGGCAGTAAAGCTCCCTGTAACTACCTGCCTGACATTTGAGGGAGATGATTAAACTTCCTTTGTAGAGCAATAGACAGTATGTTGTTTGGGCTTTTTTTTTCCTATTAGAATAAGTTGCTCAAGTTTAGTTCAGAATAAAAGGCTTGGCAAAACCTCCATTAAGATGACAGCTGTGTGGGAGGGAGGGCGGAGAAATGGGAATGGAGTTTTAAAGGAATCAGAAAGGAACAGTCTGGGGTAGTCACCAGGCCCAACAGAGCTGACAAGGCTTTAGTGATGCACAAAAGAACCTCAACTGCCATGGGCCCGACATGCTCCCATCTGGGGGCAGCTATGATGACAGGAGCAGTGACAGTGCCAAATGCTGCTCACTGAGGGGTCAGTGAGGGCTGGGAGTTGGTTGCCAGCAACTATCATGTCTGTGACTTGAAATGCACATTTTAACCACCACCCTGAGCTGCAGTGCTCACAGTCACCTACCTGACTTCTGCCTTGCAGCTTGCTGAGTATGTCCAAGGGCTGTCTGCAACTCAGACTTCTCAGAAACTAGAATTCCAATAGTCTGGATATGGACCTTTGGGAAAGGAAAATCTGTTCAGTGCAAAAATTCTTTGCTTGTCACTGCAACATCACTGTTGCCACAAAATGGTAACTCAGTACAGGTACAGAGCTCATGCAGTTAAATCTAGCTGACTGACACTCCCAGTTCTCCTGAAAATGGACTATGAGTGGTCAGTAACCCAAAAAAGAGCAGAATCCAGGTGATATAACACTCATGGAGGCTTTGCCTTACCTGCAGCTGTTCCCTCAGTGCTGCCTGCTCTTTAGAAAATTTCTGTTCAAACTCCTTCTTTTCCTGTAGAAACAAACAATGCTGATTCAGCACAGACATGCAAGTAGTTAACTCCTGTTGTTTTATGTCAAACCAAAAAAAAGCACTTCTAGCATCTCAATGATGATCAGTGTAAAGACACATTTCATCTTCCATTATTTGAACTACTTCATCATTCATCCATCCCAGAATGGCAACACCAGCACAGCACAATCCCTGCAGCACTGGCAGTGTTGGAGTGGAAGCTCCTGGCAAGAACCTAACCTGTAACCTCCTGCCCCAACTGCACTCCTCCAACACCTAAACATTTAAATACCACCCTCTGTCAAAATAAGAACACTACCTGCCAGGCCCAACTCATGAAGTCAGAATATTCAACCTCATGCTAAACATGAAACTGAATCTAACACGAGACAGGATCACAGATGCCTGTGCCACAGTCCATTGTGCTTTCTGCTCCTCAGAGAAACAGATACCTATTTCTGTATTACCCAAAAATAGGACACACTTTACCTTCTCCAGCTGATTCACTGCTTCTTGGTTCTGCTGTTTCTAAGGAAGAAAATGGATGCACCAATATTAAGGGAAAATATTCTCATACTGCTGAAATACATTCTCCCTTTGATGAAGCAGGATATAGGCCAACTTAATGCAAAAAGAATTTCCATTATCCTTTCTGTAGAAGACTAGGAAGTTCATCTTAGCTATTAAGAGATTTGATCCTTTGATCCCTTCCCTAATACACTTTATATACCAGGTATATTTTTCATTGCTCAGCACATTATCAGAGTTCTCCAATACCTGCACTGAAACCCCTGTGTGTTCCTGTCTGAGCATCCAGCAAGTTCAGCTGAACTTGCATCAGCTCTTATCTGTGCAATCACACATAGTCATCCTGGTTTATTAGGATAATCACCAAAAATGCTCTGAATGAAAAAACAAACAACCTAATCCCCAAACCAATAGTCTTTTCCTTTAACTGAGACCTTAGACCTATACACCAGTGAAAAACTGGCCTCTTAGCCATGCAGAGCTGCACGTACTTGGGCAAGCTCCCACCAAGGTGATATGAGAGGAAGCTGAAGCCAGATGCAAAGAAAAGGGATAATTCTGTCCCAGCTAATTTCAGTCTTAGGTGTGAAGTGTTCTAGACCTGTGACTGCACATAGTGCAGGTATGGAGTGAAGGAGACAAAAGTGCCTAAACCATGCAGCTGTTTGCCCTTTGCTGCTGTTGTCCTCTGGCAGTTTTCCCACAGATGCCTTGGAAGTAACTGCATAATTAGTATTTTTCCCCTTCCCAAATAATGAATATTGGCCAAGCTGTTTCTTTACTACTACCTTCAGTGCACTTTGAAACACAACTACAGACGGAAGGGTATGAGGTTTTGATTCTAGCAATGCCAGCACACAACACAGCCAGGAAAAGCAAAGGCAAGAGCACAAATGCAGCAAAGGCCCTACAGAGTTCCAGGCAAACAGAAAAGCTGGCAAACAAGGAGAATCTTGGGTGGGCAATGCACTATGCCTCTGCAGCCCAGCTAAAACACAAGAAGAAACAGAACGGAACAAAATAACCCCAAACCAAAAGTAAAACAAAAATAGGGGTCGTGGGGTACACTGGGAAATGTTGAACTCTGGGAAAAGTGTGGGTTTAGAGAGGAACAAAATGGGGAGAAGTATTTCTCACAAGAAAGGCTCTTTTCAACCTGAAACAAGGTCCACTTAGCTGCATTTCTTACAGTGTTAAAGCTGAGGGCTGAAAAGCAG
>NW_008680546.1:78318-85292 GCF_000695815.1 Acanthisitta chloris
GCAGTTCATTCATTGTGCCAAGAGAAGCTGAGGATATGATCAGAAAACAGCCCCAGGCTCTCCTGGACCTATTGCTCCCACTCTGCTGATATATTTAGAACAGCATCACCACCTGCAGAAACAGGTTTTCACAGTGCTGCCAGCACCAGAGCTCTGTATTCCAAGGACTCAGACCAGCACCAGAAATAGCTGTTTTATCAGGATGCTTCTCATCCAGGGATGGAGCCCACTTAAATGGAAACAACAAAACTCTGTTTCTGCTTCTTCAGATGAGCCAACACACTCAGGAGTGGCCTTGGGCTTTGATCCTCCTCTCAGGTTTGCCATACAGCCCATTTTGTTCCTGACCCAGTGCTGTGCAAACAGCCTTCCTTGTGGCACTGAGGGAACCCGTAACCTTGCAGACACCCAGAGAGCGTGGAGGAGCAGCAAAGACAATGTCAAACTGGTTGGTTGGATTGTTTCTTACCAATTCCTCTATCTTTGTAACGAGCTGTTTGTTAGTTAGATTGCTGGAATCCAGGGCTACTGCCAGCTCCTGGTAACGTGTCTGACGGGCACATGCAATACAGGAGAAAAAGGAAGGAGCAGAAGAGGAGGAGGGGAGGAAAAAAGCAATAATTAAAAAGGACAGAAAAAAAAAAATCATTATCACAGTTTGATATAATCAGATTCTCCAAACAAAACAAAATCTATGGTTTCAACAAAAGCAGCTGGGATGTCAACCTATTTTATCCATTTCTGCTGAGGCTTCATTCAGACATAAAAGGGAATCATAAATCAGAACTGCAGTTGCATGGAAGCATTGGGATCACCCCCAGTGCCCAAACCGGGAACACCACTGACACCTGCCTCCAACTGTTGTGGTCACAACTACCCAATCACCAGGTGACACTGGACAGTGATGTATGATCTGTGCATCCAGTTAGGCCTCACTAACACTGCTGCCAGCACAGAGTCCCAACAAGGCATCAACAGCAGCAAATAAGAAGAAAATAAAAACAGAACATGACAGTCTGAGAACAACTTACTTCCATTTCCTTAATATTTGTGGAAGGAACAGCACTTTCTCCATTCACATACGACGTAGACTAGGAGTAAATCAGTCAGGTAAGTCAGTTTTGGACCCCAAAGCAACAAATCACTCTTAAGTAAGAACCCACTATAGCAATAACACTCCTTATAGCACCTGTCACTTCAAACCACCACACACAGGCACAGAAAACACTTCTCTGGCTCGGGATACACACAAGCTGCCCCTGTGACAAGCTGATGAGAATTATGCAGACTGACTTCAGAGTCTTTTCCACTAAATCAAGAGTACATCTTTCCATGAATACATGTGATTCATTCATCCCACTCTGCTGTTCTTCCTACTGCTGAAATCTTACATTGCTAAAACCGGATCTTTTACTTCTCAAGACTTAAATATTGCATTGTTTAGCAGACATCTCTGAGACTGAAGAGTGTTTCCTTGAGCTGCTTAAAGCTCCCCATCAAACATCAAGAGAATTAATGGGAGGAATGGATGGACAGGAGGGCTGTACCTGGGAAACCAGGCCATTGAGTTGTTCAGACAACTGGCGGAGACTCTCTGTTGATGAGAAAGACCTGGGGACAAAGAAAGACCTCGTGATACAAACCTCTCCCAGAGAACTGCCCAAATCAGCACAGCGCTGGGCGGGAATAAAACCTTAATTTGCTGGGATCCTGTTGCAAAGCCAACACAGACACTCACCTGTTCTCATCCAAAGCATTTTTATGATCCTCAGCGTCATGAATCTGTGGATTGAAACACAAAAACTTACAAGCCTGTAAAAGATGGGAGTCACACTTAGGAATGTGTCACTAACACTTGATTACAGCTAGGCTCAGGTTCCACAGCTCCTGTAATTACTGCTTCCTAAGGGAAGGTTTCTCTGTTCCAAGAAACCCAGGCTCACACCACTCAGAAATGATGTGTAAGCCAAGACTTGCCAACTCAGTCCTGGCTTGGAACAGAGAAACTCAAGTGTTAAAGGCTTTGTGTTTGCTGTTACTATTTATCACTATAATCAACACTTTGCTTTGCTGGAAAAATCTTCAACTGAATCTTTAATTAGTGAAAGGAAACAGATTGATCTGACTGGAGACCTTCTGTCTGATTAAGGGTACTGTCTGCTAATGAAAGAGGAGAGAAGGGAAGGCAAACAGCTTTGGAAGCCACAGGGACACGTGCATGTAGTACTCTCTCTGCTCACAGATAATGACTGGATGGAGAGAGGAGAATGTAGTACTTCCAACAGGGGAACACCTGAACTACTCATGTCATATTTATGAAGATCATCTTTCTCCACACAAATGTGGTGTCACTAAGCAATGGTTCAATGGCAATATTGATGATAATTCACAAACCTGTGTCAGCTGCATGCTCGCAGGAGCAGGCAGAACAGAACCACAACTAGGGAGGCTGTTGCTGTTAGATAGCACAGGGACATCGGGAGCAAGCTGTTCAGCACTACGAGTGGCAACATCACTGTCAAAGTATGCCTGTCACAAAACACAGCACAGGAATTACAGCCTTCATGCAAAATGATCAGACACACACACACCAACACATCACCTTGTGATCTGCCCGTGAAAACTACACAGATGTGAACAGTCAGTCATCTGGAGACGTGTGGAAGGGAACCTGTGTTCTCCCCAGAGCAAACACGTGACTGCATCAGCCATGAACAAACACTGTCCCAGGCCTGTGCCTCTCTGGGCCAGCCTGAAGAACCAGTGTCCCATAATCCAACTCCCTTCTTTAACACAGGGCAACAATGTCACCCAACTCTAACTTCAAACACTCGATTCACAGCAAAGGATTCACCAAAAAGTGAGCAAGGGCAGAGCCTGATGTCAATGTGCTGTGAGAAGCACCACCTTGGAGGTGTGCCTGGGGAAAACACAGGTCACTGAATGCAAATGAAGATGGAAAAGAACAGGTCAGTGACTGCTTGAAAACTGGGTTAGTCAAACTCAAATGCTCTGTCTAAAACTTAGTGAAATCTGTGGCATACCATGAACCACCAGTTTAGAATCAGGACATTCATGAAGAGGCCACAGGGAGCAGGTGCCTGTGAACCTGCTGCAGCCATGGAAACCATGACCAGAACAATCTAAATAGTTAAGTGAAGGAACAAAAAACTATTTCTGGACAGCAGTGCAAGTTCTCATCCAGCCTTCATGAGAGCATGGATGGCATCACCAAGCCACAGTGAGCTGGGCCATCTAACCTCTTGCACAGCACCACAGAGCCATGAAGGCCCAGCAGTGCTCTCGTGTTTTATGGCAATCTGTTTGATTTCATCATCCATCTCTGCTAAGTCATCACTTAAAAACACCACAAAGCAGATGAGAGAATCTGTCAACATTCAACCCCACCAGTATACTGCAGCTCCCTGCAATTCCACCTGGATGAGTTCCCTCTTACTTCAATCACTTCCTTCTTGGCACTTCACAGCAAACAACAAATCTCGCTCTCTCTTGACATTCCCTGTTTACCTGCTCAGCACTTCACTCATGAATCCAGCAGCAAGGTTAGCACAGTAACAGTGAAGACAGATTTAGTGAAAGCAATAAGCTGCAAGACTGCAGAGGGAAACAGAGTTTTCTGTAGTTCTTTTTAGCAGGACAGATAATTAATTGTGCCCTCAAGGAGCAACACAAGGTGCTCACAGGAAAGTCAGGAACTCCTCACTTCTTCCAGCTAAAGGTTACTTCATCTTTATCAGTCAGACACTCAGCAATATAAACATCAAGGGGACATGAGGAATTCCTTCCCTGGCACATCTCAAGAATGTGTCCTTAATTTCTTCTGCTCAGAACACTCTTTTAGCTTAATGCACCAAGATGCACAAACCAGTAATGTGCCTTAGCCACTTCTTCCTGCACAATCAGCAGTTTTGTAACAAACTTCCAAAAAACCCCAAACCATTTGAATAACTGAATTTGTTGGAAACAAATTGTTAGAAGCAAAACACTTATGTGCACATTGTGCCCTGTGAGCTTCTAATGATATAGAATAAAGTCAGTAATTGTGCTCAGCTTAGGGTATAGTAGGGTCCATTTGCTTTCACACAAAGGCTCCTATTTTGCTGGGTTTTCTGTATTTCAGAGCCAAGAAAGCTGAGTGGGTGAGAAGGGAGGGCTCTGCCTCATGTCAGACACCAATGGCAGCAGCAGCTCAGCCGCCAACGATCAGCTTTTCTGCCCTATTAGCTTCAGGTTCCTGAACAGCATTTCCCTGACTCAGGAATTTTACAAGACAGCAACTGGAAAGAGAAATCTTTCTTTCATTACATATTGCAATTAGAGAGGAGTTTTTCCAATTATTCCTAAACCTCCAGACACAATAACCCACAAATTCCATAACAGTCAATGAGATCAAAAATGTATCTCTAAGGAAAACAGAAAAGGAAACCCAGAATGAACAGAAGTAATAAATTCTTCATTTTTAGATCAGGACTAAAGCTGTAGGCACAGAGAGGTCTTCACTGCAAGGCCAAAAGCCACCTCAGCAACAGTCCTGGCCCCTCCTCTCACCCTCCAATATGAAACAAGTCTCTTTCTCCAAGATCTAAGTGACACTGAGCTCATGAGTTTTAACTGAAAACAGTCCGCAGGACAAGAGTCAGACACTTCAGCCACAACCCAGGTGTGCTGAGGCTGGACAGGCACACCCAGCACCCCAGAGCTGGCAGGATGTCTTTGTGTCCCTCCACAAGGTCTACTGACACACAGCCTACACATACACAGTGCAGCTGGAGGAACTCTGTGTGCTGGGCAGAACAGCTGCTATATCATCACACTCCAAAAAAAGAGAAGAAAAAAGGATACAAAGGCAGTTCAGAGGGAATTCCATTCCATCCTGCAGGTTTTACTGCATCTACCTGGTACCCTGGTGACTACTATAGTTGTATTTATTGCTAGAGACACATGGATAGACAATAAATATAATAAGTTACTTTATGACAATTCCATTGAAACAGTGGTAGGGAAATAAGCTACCGAACAATGGAAGTGAAAATGAAAAGCAGAGCTTTGGTACAACAGAACTGCAAGAACATTCTGGGCTACAAAATTGGACTTCCCTGAATAGCTATCACAGTTTGAGTCTTATTTAAATAAACTGCCTGGAAATAAATATTTAGAATAGGCTGTTTGTTCATGTTTGCTCATGAACACGTTTCCATTGCTTCTTGGCAAACTTCCTGCCCTTTCCTCTTCAGGATCTTGGGAATGTGGAGAAGCTAGAGCCTATACATGCTTGGCTTTGAAGTATCTGACTTCCTGCCTAAGCACATTTAAACCCCTGCTCCTTGCCAGACTGTACATCACCTGTGCCAGCTTCATTGCCTGTCATGAAGTGGGTGGCTGGAATAACCAGACAGGGCAGCTGCTCGCCTGGAGATGGGCAGGACGTGCCCTTCAGGATCCACACTCCAGGAAAAAAAAGCAATGACACACAGAGCAGGAGAAACACTGGCTAAGAAAACACTACCTCTTCCTACTGCAGTTTTCCTGAGCTGTGAAGTTAGTTTATTGCCTCACCCCAAACCCCACATTCTCCTCAAAGCCCAGCTGACTCGAGGAAGAGCTTTTGACAAGGTTCACTTTCACAGGTGTTAAGTTTGACACAAACCAGATGGAAACAAGCACTTGGGAGCAATGGAAACGCATGGGAACGAAGAACTCCATGTTAATCAAAACAGCAACAAAACTCAAGCAACTGACAATGGATGTGTGAGGACAAGGCTCCATCCCAGGGATGGAGGTCAGTGTGAACAGAACTTGAAGCATGCAGGAGGGAGAGTGAGTCACTGCGAGGGACACGAGCACTGCCTCACCTTCCTCTTGTCCAATGAGGGTATGGCTACCCCATTGGAGCGGTTAAGGTCTGACACCAGCACCTTCAGAATGTTCTGAATCTACAGGAGGTGAAAGAAAAGGGGAAAGAGAAACAGCTCAGAGAAGGACAGGGAGAAAATGTCAACCAAAGGCAGCCAAAGAATCAGCCTCCTCCTGCTCGTTGGGAGCACACACCTCAGAACAGCAGCACTGGGCACACCCAGGGCTGACTGCTCGGGCACAGACAGACTCAGCTGCACTTCCAGCACTGCCAACTACTGTAGCACACCTCGTACAGCACCTACACCACTCACAGCCACTTCCCAGCTCCAGTCAGGAGGTTCAGAAAGCCAAACAGCAGGGAGGTGGCCAGTGATTTGGGAGAAAGAGACACTCACGTTCTCTGGAGGCTGCTGGTCATCGTTGGTGGGGGTAGAGGGTCTGCTGCCTTCTTTAGTTTTGCGTTTCTTCTTGGTTCCTGCAGTTGCTCCAGGGCTGTTCTTCTGCTGATACTCCTTCAGCTGTGAACAAAAAGAATAATCTGAAGCCCAAACAGAATATAATGTCTATATATCTAATATGTCTAATGTCTATAACGTCAATAAAAACCCCAAACCTAACTTCACTGGGTAAAGATACACGTCAAGTGTCAGGACAAGAGAAATTATCTTCCTTGAATAAAACCCAAAAAGAATCCCAAGTCAGGGTAAAGTAAGACCTCAAGTGATGTGTCTATGACAAGGGGATCAGAGTTATAAAGGTTCAACTTTTGTTGACAGCTAATGCTGTTCTTGGGAAATAATTCGATACTCCACAGTGCAACTAAGAGGAGATTAAAAGCAATTTGGGGGGGGTGTGAAGGTTATAACTAAGAGCAATAAGACAAAATTAATAAAGGGCAATCAATCCTGCATGCAAACTGAAAAAATCTCTGCCTGAAGAGTAAGATCTTCCACTGCATGAAAGATCTCATGAACGAAAACTGCAATTCTCACAAGCAGCCTAGTACAGACCCTGCAACAACTGAACCGTGCGGAGAAACAACCTCCGAAGGGCTGGAATCACATCCCCTCGGCCCAGGCTGATCGCCGCGCCCAGAA
>NW_008680547.1:0-28125 GCF_000695815.1 Acanthisitta chloris
CGCTGTGCGGGGAGAGCTCCGGGCGCTGTCTGACCCGCTGCGCTGGGCTCGGGGTGCTGGTCACTCCGCGCCGCGGCTGGGCCGCGACTGGAGGAGAAGCTGTGGAGCCGCGGAAATGGAAGGGTCAGGCTCGCTAGGAAGTAGCCAAGTAGTGTGTCGGAGCACTCTGAAGCTTGGCAAAGGCCACCCCAAGGCTAAAGGCTTTATCATAGAATCAGCCTGGTTGGAAGAGACTTCAAAGATCATCAAGTCCAGCCCTACCGTGGTTACTAGACCATGGCACTAAGTGCCACATCCAGTCTCGTCTTGAAAACCTCCAGGGATGGTGAATCCACCACCTCCCTGGGCAGCACATTCCAATGCCTGAGCACTCTCTCTGTAAAAAATCTCTTCCTATTATCCAACCTAACCCTCCCCTGGCAGAGCTTGAGTCTGTGCCCTCTTGTCCTACTGCTGGTTGCCTGGGAGAAGAGACCAACCCCCACCTGACTACAACCTCCTGTCAGGGAGTTGCAGAGGGTGATAAGGTCTCCCCTGAGCCTCCTCCAGGCTAAACAACCCCAGCTCCCTCAGCCTCTCCTCATGGCACTTGTGCTCGAGTCCCTTCACCAGCCTCGTTGCTCTTCTCTGGACCTGCTCCAACACCTCAATATCCTTCCTGAACTGAGGGGCCCAGAAAAAAAAAAGGCTTGTTGTGTCGGTGGTTTCCATTTCTTCAGTGGATTTTACAATCTGCTTTGGGTGCAAAACTGGTCACAAGGTTGGGTTCAGGTTATGAGCACTTTTAATCAACCTTGTCCCCATGATGTTGGATTTACAGCCTTACTGCCCAGAATCATAGAGTCATAGAATTTTAGGGGTTGGAATGGACCATATAGATCATGTAGTCCCAACCCCCCCTGCCATGGGCAGGGAGGGCATGTATTTATGCGTGGGCAGGGAGAATGTATTTATGCATGTAACATCTTTGACAGGAGTTAAGAAGCTCCTACTTACTGTCATTCAACAGATACGGAAGCTCAGAACAATGAATGACTAAATCTATAAAATAACCCAAGGCCAGGCTACCCATTGAGAACCACAGCTCTGAAGTTTGTGTGTGCACTCCATGGTGTTGCTTAGTAGCCTAAAAATAATATCCACAGATGATGAACAGGAATGTGCCTAAAACAGCAAATAAAAAACTTACTGGAGGCACAACTTCAGCTTTTACTCTTTTGGGGGATGTAAGGATTTAATTCTGGGCTGCAGAATTGTAGCATGTATATACCTAAATGTTGTTCACTATCTTGAGCCCTTCCTGAGTCACAGGCTGCTTTCAGGTCTTTCTTACGAGATACAACTGGAAGAATTTCCTTTTTTCTGGTTTTCCCATCAGAACACACTGGCATTTGGATGTACAAGACAGTGATGTACAGTTCCTTTTTGTCTGCAGGAGCATGAGTCTGGATCCCTTTCCTGCCTAAGGAAACGCCCTGACTGCCACCATTTGGTTGTCCCAAAGACCTAGGTGCCAACATGTCTATTGTGCTTATGTAGTGGAGAGTGATTGCAGGCTTCATTTAGAAGCAAAGGCTTAAGCAGATTTATTGTCTATAAATATGGTGCTAACTTGGATATTCCTGCAAACAGGTAAAGCACATGTGACTGTAATAAGATACAAAGTGGTGTCTGTGTGGCTAATGCAAAGTTCACCTGGCTTCTCTCTGCCCCACTTATGTAATGGTCCAAGCAGTAGCATGTTACATTGCACAGGGGTTGGATATCCACATTCTACCCCTACCACAGAATCACTCTCTGCTTAGTAAGCATGTTGTCATTACTCCCTTTTGTCAGGATTTTTTTACTCTTGACCTAATTTCATTATCCTGTTGTTGTGTAAAGACTTTGTCTGTCACTCACACTTTCTATATGACCTCCTTTACTTGCTGCTTGAGCAAACCTTCTGAGTAGACACAATAATCTATGCCTCAGTCAGGTCCTCACTGGCCTTGGCAAAGAGGAGTTGCTGTCAAGCAACTTCCTTTTAAAGCTCAGCACCTTGTGGAGCACTAAAAACCAGTTGGATGACAAGGAGTAGGAAAGTAAGTACACAAGCCACACTGTCCAAGGGTCAGGTCATTCCTTGTTTTTCATGTTGTCCCATCTGCTGTCACACTCATGAAGAGCCATTTCCCACAGAGGGCCTATGCACTGCAGTCACACCATTTCTCCTCTCCTTTCCCCCCCCCTTCCCAGTACATCCAGTTTTTCCATAACCCCTTTGGCTCCCACATATCCTTAGGTCCCTCCCCTCTATAACCCCAGCTAGAGGCTGTTCAGCCTGTGCCTGGAGAGTGGGTGGTGGAGCTCTCCCCATGTGTGTTGAACACACAGTACAAGCTTTTCCAAATTAGGTCTCATTGAACCATCTGACTACTAATTATTTCCTTATGAAACAACTATAAAATAAGTTTGATATCTGTCAGGTTTGTTCCAAATCTGTCACTTGGCTTAACTGTTTGTAGAGCAGATGCCTGAATCCTTAGCAGAGGCTGTCTTATACCTTCTGTCCTTAGGACAACAGGCTAAAGTATGTGACTGTGAGGTACCATGTATGGCCAGGACTGTGTGGCAGAGCTGCAGTTGCCCTGTGGTGGTCAGAGGAGGGAGAAGTTGCCTTCTATTTTTGGCCTCTATTTTTATTATCATTTAATAAACATGTTAAACATTTATTTGTTAGTAATCCTGTATTGTTGCAGTTGCTTTGTATTATGAACAGTAATCAATCCTATGAATTTTAGTAGCATTTCATTTTAATTAGGACTGCAGAATAATTCTGTAGTTTTAGTTTGGCAGTTGACAAAATATAATTTGTATTAAATATATTAATTCCGGTGCCTAGGACACTTATCCTGAGTTGTTATGGGAAACTGAGACACCTCCTCCTTTGCTTTATCAGCCAAGTGAAAACTGGTTTTTAGTCAAAACTGCTTTGTAAATTTAACTAAAGTTAGTTAATGTTTTAAATTGACCAGCACCATGATTTCTAGTACTTTATCTGTATATATTCTGTCTCCTTTACTTCAAGTAATTGCAGCCCCAACAATCTTATTGTGCTATTGCTTCTCATTTATTGTTTATAAAGAATAGCCCCACCACATGGGAAGGACAATGAAAAAAATGCTGTTTTGGCCCTTTAGTGCTTATTCTTCGTTTCCTGGTCTTGGGAGGGCTTACCATTCATGTATAACTGCCTCATAAAATTACCTTTATATAAGAATAAATATCTATGGTAACATACAGAAAATTATTTACATGTGAAATAAAGCCATGCAGGCTCTAGGAAGTGAAAACATGCACATTCATTATCTGTGCTTTGTCATTGACAGGGGGAGGTTGCAGTGTGCAGGTATTGTAATACAGACATGCAGCATTCCCAACAATGATGTTATCTATAAAATAGCAATGTGCACCGGCATAAAAGCAAAGGTACTCATGGCAGTATTGTCAGTTGAAGCCATAAATCTTATTAAACACAGATGTTATCTTTTGAATTGTACACTGCAAAAAGCACATAGAAGTTTCATGGAATAATTAATTTAGAATATCTGTTTGGTTCTTCCTATTTGCATTTGCTGTGCATTCATTTTAAAGCAAGTGTTTTAAATTACTCCTTACCTTCCAAGATAGAAACATGGCTTAGCACCAGCTCTCTCCTGTAAGGACCTCCACTTTAATACTTCTGCAGTTGGTCTTTCTGTTGTGGTTCCTCATGCAAAATGTTAGAGGACAGCAGCGGGTTACTTTGTTCCTGTTTGTTGGGTTTTTTTTAAAGAATGGGTTTGATAATTTACTCTAATTTTAGACTTTGACTATTTTTGGCGAGAGTCAGTTGGGTTAGGTCAATTGAACCTTGTACCAGCAGCTTCATTCAACAATCTTCATGAGCACAAATTCTCTGGTGGACTTTCCTTTCTCTTCTCTAAATAACCTCATGCTTTTTACTAATTTGTGGATAAAATTATGCATAGGTATTGAGTATTTGTAACGTTTAAAGATGCAACAAGCATTAGCTATGGCTAGATTTTTAGAAAACTTACACATTTCTCTCCTACCATTCACAGTGCTCTTTAGACTTTTGCAGAAATTCAATGATTCTATAAAACTTGATGTTGTGACAGAAGGTTTTGCCAAGAGCAAGTATTTATCATATTAAAAAATATCCATACCCATGTAATCTGATTTAAAGTGAAACATTCTTTTTCTCTTCGTGAAGTCAGTGTTTTTGAAGTACAGATTTCTGCAAACTCATCAGTTCAGAGCTTAAGGCCACAGAATGGTCTCATGCACATTACAGGTCATCAGATTGCATCTACATACTGGTCCCTAAGTCAGCAGGAGTCAAGCCCCAAGTGTAGCAAGCTCAGGGACTGGGGTGTCCTCAAGGAACTCAGTTCTGCGTCCATAAACTCTGACATGTGTCTGACACCAGTCTCAAAAGGCCACTACTGAACTTCATTCATTAAAACCATGTACAGGTTTCTGTTGTTTGTCAGTTCATGCTCCGTCACACTCCCGACAAGGCCAAGGTTTAACCTGATAACTCATTTCCGACAGGGCTGATCCACTTTTAGCAGGAGCAATGAACGTATCACAGAGCACTACCTGCAGTGGCAGGGAACTGTTTGGGGAGGCATGCCCTTCCCTTTCACTCCTTTCCCCTGTGGCTTCCAGCCAAACTGTGCTTCAGGCTGGTGAAATGCAGACAATGACAATGTTCTTGCCAAACCAATTCTTGCCTAAAGTCTGATGCTTCCATGTCCAGCCACCTAGCAGCAAGTGCCATCAGCCAGATCTTGAGGGGATTCACTGCCCTGCACCAACTGCACCAAATCCACAGTGATTCATAGGAAAGTCAGAGCCACAAGAGATATTGATAAGGCCCTGTGATGCAGCCATCCACAAGGAAGAAATATAGTCCTCCTGATCTCTGCAGGCAAGCAGCTCAAGCCACGCTTGATTGTACTTGCAGTGTCTTACACATTGCTGTCTTCAGAATTTATTTTGTGGCTTTACCTCCAGTCAGTTCAGATGTTTGTTTTCTCAGCTGCTTGCTGTCCCGTGCATGGAGTGTGAATAAACATTATGGACAAAGATTGCATCATCCTTTGGTTTGCAAATATGACATCAGTTTGGAGTAGACTCTCAGCAAAAGTTTTCTGGACCACTAATCTGAAAATGTTTACTTTGTTTAGATGGTCTTCTATGTCTTCCCTTGTTAGAGGAACTTTCTGGCTTGCTAGCAGTTCAGTAGGACATAGATGTCTCCCAGTTTAATCCAAATACAGATATTTCTACTTTTTCCATGTTACACTTTAGCACTTTAGCAGGAGTACCACCTGTACATAGGCTCAGCTTTTCTTAGCTCTGGGACAATTCTAAAATGCTGGCTCACATCTCCTTCAGTCGTCCAGTGGGAGTTCACGGGTTTCTTTCTTCCTAACTTACCACCAGAGGATTTTGAGTTGTATTTTTTAGCTTGTCCTTTATGTCTCTCTTGGGTTTATTTTAACCAGAATGGCTACTCAGCTGCTATAAAATTTTGAATGTTTGTGGAGTGATGGCTTTTTATACGTTCACTGGGAAGTCTTCAAAGAGTTCCTAGATTTTGTTAGAACTGCCGTTTATACTTTCATGTGATTTCATAATTAATGATTGCAATGATCACATTAAGGAATTGCTTTCACTGTGAGTGACTCTTTGCCATAGTTATGAAGTGAGGGCTCTGATGAGACCCATGTTCCTTTGCTGGAGTGCGAATTTCGCTTGCCTGTCCATCACAGCTGGCATTCAGGAAATGAGTTGGTCATTCATTCTGGGTTGTGACAAAAAATGTTTTGTGATGGGAGTCAGTGTCTTCTGTATACCCTGTCAACAACATCTTTTATGTATGATCTGTGTTAGCCTGGGGAAGGGAAAAACTGATTGTAGCCAAAGCTCAGTTGATATTTTTTGTCTGTCCTATTCTGAAGTTATATCTGTTTCATAAATGTCTAGAAAGTTGCCTACAAGTTGACTAGGAAGGTGACATAGTAACTAAAAGTCTCACAAGTTTTTTATATCCATTGTAAAATAGACTTTGAAGCTTGAAAATATAACTCAGTAAGTATAATCACAAATATTTGTATGTACTGAGCATAGGACTCTGATCCTGACGCTACTTCTTAATGGGGTTAAGATTTAGAACTACACCATGTCGTTACTGTTACACTTCAGTGAATGCTCAGGTACTGATTCAGGCAGGGTCTTATACCCAATGCACAGTATTAACAAAAGGTTCAGCACGGTTATCTGTGTAAGTGGTTGTAGGACAGGGGCCATTTTATAGCAATGTCTGATTTTACCTAATTTGAGTAAAACTCTAGCTGATGTTTTCAGAGATGCTTGGAATAAAACCACATAGCTCTAGAGAACTCAATAAAGACAACTTCATATCTAGGTCCTCTTATCAACTTCATATTGACTATTTTGTGTGTAAGTTTTATCTTGGCTAATTCACTTTTTTATAGCATTAATTGTAAAATGTTGAAATTATGTAGAAGAATATATAAAATATGTTGAAAAAACTCCTTTTCCCAGCTGGGTAAATAATAGTTTATTTTCAGTACAATATATATATATTTTAACAGAATTCTAAATTCATAACAGCTACACTTACAGTATCTTTTAAAAGACTTCAGCTGCAGTTATCACCACCAGATCTCAAACCTCCTTTAGGACCTAAAGTCTCTTCAGTATAGCAAGGAATGGTAATATATTTCTCATAAACAGTGTTCTAGCTTGTCCAGCTTAGCTGGAATCCTGATGGTAGAGTCACATATTCGGCATGAAATTTTATAAAGACTTGATGAGATGTAGCAGTAAATGGAGCGATGTTTGTGTCCTAAAATTAAAGACAAGAAGAATGAAGAGCTTTTAAGGACGTCAAGATCCTTTGGAAGAGCCAGTCAGAGAGTTAAAACTGAGGCACAAATTGGATCACGGATTGAAAATTACCTCAGGTCTATGCTAGATACTGATGTTGCATTTCTCCATCAGGGTATTACAAATACTTAAAACACAAATGCAACTAAATATGGAGCAGACTAGCTTGATGCATCCCACTAGATGTCACTATACGGTCTGAATTTGAAGGCTTCTAAGATGCTACACATGCCTTATGCCTTCACTTTACTTGTCTGTGTGGAATTCATGACAGAACTAGGGAAACAGCCTTGTGCATGAAACAGTAGAGATTCATTTTAAACAATTTCCGGGTTGAAATTGGCTTGAAAATATAACAGAAGGCAATACATACCATCCCACAGTATGGCCCAGCGGGGGGATAGTTGGCATCTGGCCCATTGTAGAGGATCAGATAGTTGCTACTGCAATCTCCTGGGTCATCAATGCTGATGAAATCAAAGTTCACTGTGACAATTCGTCCCCTGGGCACTGTAATGGTCCACTCACAGTCTGTAGTGTTGTGGTAAGTTGCTGGGTAGCTGGGACTGGCAAATGAGCCAGTGATTCCATATAGTGTTCCCCCACATCCTGAAAGCAGACACAGTTAATTGGCCTAGAAGGCTTAGTTTCACAAGATAATACATGATGTAGTACACTAGTATAGTATTAGTAGTAGCACTGAAAAACAGAGAGACTCTGTGGGCTGGAACAACAAATGTGAATAAGAACACTGTTCCAAGAAGAGATACAACCAAGGCTTTAGCTTCAGCAGCCTGAGAAGTATATGCAATGGGCATTAGATCCTCACTGGATATTAAAAACCAAAACCCCCCAAAATTCTTTGAAACTGGAACCAAAGTTTTTAATCTGTGCCTTGGTCAGTTCAGTTTCCAACTGCTCGACTAGAGATGAATTCTCTTTGGCAGTTCTTTGGCATGAAAAGTAGTGAATCCTCATCTGATACAAAAGTACAGAGAACAACTCAGAGAAAAATAGTCGTATTAAGTAAATTAAAGGCCATTTATATCAAAATTCATTCTTCAACAGGGGGCAGAAGCAGATGGCCTTGTAGAAATACAAGTTTATATAGTAAGAATGTGCAGGTCATGCCCCAGATTGCTCTCACAGTCTCCAAGATTTTTCGGTTCACAGCTCCCAGAGATGGCTCCTTTCTATTTACTAATGCTTATCAGATGACTTCCATGAACTTGTGCAGGTAGTCCTTGAATCTGTGTAAATTTGTAGCATGCTGTGGGAAGGAGCTCCACAGCTTAACTGCATACTTTGTCGAGAACTGCTTTGTTTAAGTGTGTTTTGAACCTACAAGCTCTTGGATTTATCTGATGGCTTCTAGTTCTACTTTGAGAAAAGTCAATGAACAGTTGATCACTCTTTATTGTCCAATATCACTCAGTTTTATGGACCTCAGTAGTTTCTTAACCAGATTTAAAAGTCTCAGCATAACTCATACAGAAGCCATTTTTTATGTCAAACTCTTTGTTAATCCCAGTTCTTTATAAGAGGAGGAGACCAGAACTGTGCACATCATTCAATTTGTGTGTGAACTAGGAATTTATACAGTGGCTGCCTATTTCTTCTCTATTCCTTTCCCAACAATTCTTATCATTGTGCCAGCCTACTTAACCCTTAGTGAGCAGTGAGCTTTTGTTTTCATGAAACTGTTTTACCCCTAAGATCTTGTTGTTGAGTCAAATCAGTGCCCTTTTTTTTTTTTTTTGTTGGTAAAGTTAGGATTGTGGGGTTTTTTGACCACATTCTTCATTGATACTTTCCTACATTGAGCTTTATCTGCCTTTTCATCCCCAGGCCACTCAGTACTGTGTGGCTATTCTACAGTGCTTTTCATGTGGCCATGAGCTTTCCTACCTCCAGTTACTCAGTGTCAAGGACAAAGTATTACCCAGCTGTTCTCTGCCATTTCATAAGCCATTTATGAATGTGTCTATGATATAGTAACTACACTGCATAGTAGTTAGCCTATTTTCTTGGGGCAAATTTCAGTGATGCACAATACAATTGCTCAGCACCCGCGGACCGGCGCAACCCAGAACCTCCCCCAGGATCGGCCCCTTCCTGCTTGTAACACCTGGCATGACGTGCCATGGTGGGGAATATCCCTTTGGCTGGTTCAAGTCACCTGTCCCGGCTATGCTCCCTCCCAATTTCCTGTGAATCTTCTCACTGGCAGAGCATGAGACACAAGCAAGAAAATGTCCTTGGTTATGATAAACACAATCCAGCAAAACCAAAACAACAATGTATTATCACTTCTGAATTCAAAACACTGCACTACACTAGCTACTGAGAAAATTAACCCCATCCTGGCTAAAACCAGGACAATCTTAAGTGGACTTCATCCTCTGAGGTTGCTAAAGTCAACATTAGAGAGAGGGAATTGCTTTCGTCTCATAAAATTAATCTTGCCACACTGGTCTCGAGGAGCAAATACCTCTGTCCAGTGACTGAAAGGGGTGGACTATGGGTGCTAGGGAAGGTCCAAAGTGTTGATGAGGCAGGGTCCAAGCAGAGCAGGCTGAATTCCACACTGCTGCTTTTCTCCTCTATGTAGGATTACTTTGTAATTACAGCCTTACCACTGGATGATGAAGTCCAAGTAATTTCATATCCATCATGAGCCCCTGCAAAATCACTCTTGAAACGAAGGTAGACAACATGATTTTGGGGAAAGATGGGGCTTGGCACAGTGTTTCCACAGAACCTGCCGAGCAGTGGTGATTGCACATCACTCCCATTTCTGACCTTCAAGGGACACAAAAAACATTGTCAATATTGAATTCCTATCCCAGTTACACACCAGTACAGTTATTCAGTGATACAAGTACAGCACAAAGTAGTGACTTGCATGCATATCAAGATCATTATTTGACCTACTATATATTCTTGTGTAGAAGTAGAAAGGCCATTAACCAGTCTGTCTGAGTTTTGTAAGCAATGGCACAGAACACATATCATCAGAAACAGGCAGCTAAATTGTAAGATATAGTACATCTCCTGACTGAAAAAAAAAATCACTTGACTAGTAGCTAAGATGTGTTTTTGCAATTCAAGTCCATGTTTTACTTTTCATAAGAAATGGTAATATTCCAGATGAAAAGATTAATTCTTTACCCTTCAGACCGCTCTTTTCCCTGGTCACATTAAGACACAGATCCTATTACATAGCTCAGATGTAATCTGATTTTTTTCTGCGCTCCAATAACACTGGTGCTCTGGTCTGTTTCTTGAGACAGTAAAAAGGATGTGAAAGGAGAACTAAGTAATCATTTTGCCAGAGATACCTGATTTTTGTCATCTGACCAGTGACTAGGGAAACCTTCAAGAATGAGGATATGCTTTTTATTGACACAAAATACCTTTGCAAGTATCCTGCACTTGTTACTAGAGCACTATGTGTTTGTTTTAAAGAAAAAAAAAAGCTTTTTCAGGAGAAAAGATCTTTTAAAGAAATATATCGAGTAGATGGAATCTACTGCTGGAACAAAAGCACTCAGATTTAAGGCTTTCTCATCATGTATGGATGTTAATATCAAATGCAGACTATTTCAGATTACTCTGTTAGCTTGGTAACATCAACAAGAGCTAGGTAAAGACGAGTTAGCTGATAAACTATTTATTCACTGGTTTTGAACTTACTATAGTGTGCATTGTTTAGCCTCTTACCATAACATCTAAGTCCCTTTCACCATAAAACCGTAGCAATAAATTAATTACTAATGTCAGGTCAGCTCAGACTTGATCCAAGCTTATTAATATCCTTTGAATTCAGCAGATTTTGACACAGGCCCACAAAATATGTATACTTGCTTGATACCTCTAGGAAATCACGTGTACACCGGATGCTGTCTTCCAAATTGAAAGCATGGAAAAAGAGAGATACTGTGTGATTCAGGGGAGCTCGTAGAATGATAGTACAGTCCATATTATTGGGGTGACGACCAGGCCAGCCAGGACTCTTCAGGTAACCAAATGCCTGGTTATACTCTCTGCTGCAACCTTGAGACAGAAAACCAGAAACATGTAAGGATTTCAAATCTCTCTATTGCTTTTCACTGTATGAAATAAACAAAGGGAATGGTAGATAGATTTTTTTAGACATTTCTTCAAGCTTACCTGTTGCTTGATAGGAAAATCTGACTCCATTGTTAGTCATATATTCATCTGACTTGAAAGTCACAATGGCAGTGCGATCATAAGAATAAAATTCAGGGACAGGAAAAGTTTCAGTGCCACAGAATCTATGGACTGATCCTTGGCTATGCTGGAATTTAATACATGTCACAGGTTACTTAATTATATAGTATGACTTTTCAACTTACCAAACTTGAGGGTAAGTAAATCACTCAACAATTTCTATACCAATTATGCCATTGCATTTTAAAGTTGTCATGGAAATCACTTAATAATGTCTTGACATTTTATGTTGAATTATCATGAGAAACATATCAAATGTCACAGGGATTTTCATGCCAAAAGGAGAAACAATAAATAAGGTTTAGAATAATATACAAGGGACATAAACATCGGGGATTTTTCTGGTGTCTTTTCACAAACACTCTTCTTGACATGAGTATTCATTTTTATTATGGTTCTTGGATGGGAGGAAGTACAAATAGTTTATGAAAATTTGCTGTCAGGCAGTATTTTCTGGGTGTTAAGTTTGGCAGCACCATTACTTGGTGCAACTGTGAAAAGCTATGTAACACTTCCCCAGGTCTAATTCAATGTGTGCTTAGTGTCCTTCCATGAAGTCTGTGTACTAGTTATCACGCTTGAATTTGGGGACAGTGCATAATGCTTTGGATGTGCCCCTTACACAGTATCATCAACCAATCTATTACCAGAGGGTAATAGATTCCAAAGAGTGAAGGGAGCCGAATGTGAATGGGGAATGGTATCCCCTGTAACTTTCTTACTGTTAGTGAATCCCGGAGCTCCAGGTAGTTCTGAGAGCAGTCCTGGTTGGAATGGAGGTGGAAGGCCTCTACCACCACCCTGACTTGCTGTTGTGGAGGGGCATCAATGACCCAAGTACAGAGAGTAAATGGTGGGTATTCATTTGGGAAGTTAGGAGACACTGCAGTCAGGGATGTAGAAGTTGCATTATATATTCCTCCACACAGGCCTGTGTAAAACAGTAACAAGTGCATCATAGAGTGAAAACCTTTTAAACTGGGAAAAAATACGTTTTGAGCAAAACTACAGTGGGTTATATACTTTTGTATTTACCTCTGAGTCCCTAGAAGGAAAAGAAATGTAAAACACATGCTAATGCTGTTAATGTATGTCATTAACCTCAAATAAATGTTTGTTCCTTCTTTGTTAACAACCTGTTTTGTGCTCCAGACTGACAGTCACCTTGCAAAAAGCCAAGACTAGAGAGAATTGCACTGAGGTCTAGCAGTGCTGCTTTCAACTTGCTTATAGATGCTGTGCTACATCCTGTCTTTGCCCCTTCCTGAGCCCTGTATCTAGAACACATTTTGATTAGTTATTATTTGAATAGGAATTTCCACAAAAGACTCCCAACAATATGCATGCATATGTATACTTACGTTCCACTGTGGCATAGGTAGCATTGAAACCCTCCCTTTCCACAGAATTGTCTGTTACAAGTTTCACAGTCAAGGAATTACGGGTAGAAAGAAAAGGAGCTGGCATGGTAGATCCACAGTACGTGCCAACTAAATTGGCATTTTCATTATCTCCATCATAAAGCTGAAAGAAGAAAAGTATATAGGCCGCTAATAGTTTAGGCACAACAACAAATAAAGAGAAATAAAAATCTCTGACTTCTCCTGACATTACAATATCTTTTACTTGAAAGCAGAGTATGTGCTTTTGTGCTTTTAACAGGATGTTAAAACAGGATGTTATGATGGCCTTAATTATTCACTGCCATGTTAACTAATTCTGTTGGACAGTGTAAATCTCATTATGGAGCATTCTGATCCTGTCTCAGGAAATCTGTCAAAAAATTATTATATTTTAATTTGGCATTCTGATTTCTTTATTAAATGTAATCTGAAAGTGCTTTTCAATGGTCATCAAAATGTAGCATGAATTCCGAGTTTCATGGAGTATCTCTAATGTTTAACAGGATCTATAATGCTCCTTGGTGGAGCTCCTATAGTGTTTAGCAGCATTCTGCTATCTGATATTTTGAATGCTCATCTCTGAGAAAATATCTTCCATGGGGGAGCACTGAGCATTAAATCTTGTTTATCCAAAATTTTATGAATTCAAGTCCTTTCAAGTAATTGTGTATAATAATGAATCTGCAAGCTAATTTTAAAAATGTTTGAGTTTTGTTTTGTTTCTATTCTGTGAAATAAATACTCGTTTGTAGGGGCAGCCTAAGAACAGAAATGTGTCCCCATAATGATGTTAAAACTCTTATTGGTTCCAAAAAGGCAGGATGACATCTGGAGTAGCAATCTAACACAATGAAAAAAAATTTAATCATATTAAGCAATTTAATTTTTTCTTAAGAACATTTTCTATTAATTAAGTTAGCCTCCTGGAGAAGATAATGGATTTTCTCTCTGATATTTTCTTGTTAAATATGCAGCTGTCTTACTTTGACATAATCATATCGACAAATCTGAGCAGATGGTGCTTCAAGCATGAATGAAGTGAATGTGAGGTTGATCAGTTTGTTTACAGGTGCAGTTATGATCCATACACAGTCCAGATTTTTCACATATCTTCTGGTCACATTGGAGACTGGAGGGCCAAAGGTATAAGCTGGAGTTGTCAAGTAACCACCACAGCCATTCTGAGGTCCTATTGAAGAAGCAGAAACTTTTTAAAAGCAATTCCTGACATTTATTTAACCTTCAACTCTTTAATGTCAAGCCAGCAGCTTTTTTCTGTGCTACAGTATTTTACTATTCTGTCTTGCAAGGACTATCTGAATGATTAAAAGACTTTCAACACAGAGATAGAAATCACAATTGGATTTCATAGCGCTAATTAAGAAGGGCTTATGTTTTCTGTTGAATATAAAAATAGTATCTATTTTGAAAACGTAGCAACAGATGTTTTTAAAAGGGACAGGAAGAAGACGGAGAACAGAAATGAACAGTGAAGGCCTTTGAACAGGATTCTTGCTGCCGGCAAGAATATTTGGTCAGTAGGGGGCACTGGGCTGTTGGCTTTGAAAGTGTGGTGTAAAATCAAGTTGCTTATTTTGGCAATACAATCGCGTCGGGGGGGGGATTGAATTTGGCAGCCTGACGCTGGGACTCACACTCAGGAATCTAGCTAAAAGGGACTTACTTCTGGAAGCATTTTGCTTGGTGGGAACTTACAACGACTCTGAAAAACAGGCTGCTTTTCATTTGGATCCCACAGGGAAGGCTAAGTCCTGGACTTACTGTGAAAATTTGAACCCTGTAATGTCAGTCACATTGAAAGAAATTCATTTTGGAGAAAAGCGGTTATTAGAAGATCAGGACCTCTTCATTGCAGCGAGTTACAAATGAGTAAAAAATACAGACTGTCTGAAGGGCACTTTTTAAATTTTATTTTTTTTAATAGTTTGATTTCCAGAGGTTGGATTGAACTGGTAATTGTGATCAATTTATTTGCTTCCTTCCCTAGTCTTTATGGGGTCTTCTGGTCACTTATTTAACTGAAGAATTCAAATAAAATATGATTCATGCTCTTGCTTCTCAGTCTGAGAAAGAGTTTTTGCAAACTATACAGAGCAAAGCAATAACTGCAAGTAGCCTGTTGTCTCCCACAGCAAATCCATTTATGAGGATTTGATAATAAAGGAAGCTACAGCTGTGGCCAAGCGACATGAACGATGTTTCAGAATTTCATCTGCATGTGTAAAATAAGCCTGTCTGGCACATTCAGTGACTTAACCTTGACACGCTGATACATTTCCAGACATATAAAACTGTGCCCTACTTGAGCTGCAGTATTACAAAAGATTGGTCTTGTGAAAAATCCTCATCCCAAGCATCAGGATTGCATCAGTAACCCGGGGCCGGAGGGAGCCCTGCCTTGCGAGACTGTAATGGTTAAACCCGAGTGACTAATGTTAAATGTCGTCCTGCTCCACTAACCAAAGCCGGAAAAAACCCCACCCTGCAAAGAAGTTTGCTTAAAACCAAAATCTTAATAGCATGAGATTTCAGCTTCTGCTATAGCTAAAAATGAACAGAAGAAACAGTGAAAAACTCAGGGACTAACAGACTATAGTCCAGTTTGTGGGCAGTTAACGAAGTCAGAAAACTTGAAAAAGTGTTTGTGTTCATTCCAGTGCCACTGCAGAAGGTGAGAACAACAGCAGGGGAAATGTGAGCAATAAATCACATTCTTACAAATAATGCAGGAAGGAAGAAAATGTCAGACAGAAGGGTGTCTGAGCCCTAAGAGTACAGTTTCACTATATTTTTCTCTTTGTTCAATCTTCTGCATGATTTATTCAGTCACCCTGGAACAATCACGTTGGAGCCATTTCCTGCTCAGCATTTCGGACACTGTCGACTAAACATTAGCATATAAACGTCATTCACAGACCATAGTCTGACCATCCAGCCAGGCAGTATTGAGTCTGGACTGATACATGGGTCAGACACTTACAAAGCTCCCCTTAGAGTTGCAGAGATGCCAGCCAGACCATGGCAAAAGGAGTCAGGGAATTGCCACAGGGCCGTGCAACAGGAAGGCTCTCAGTCCTTCTGGATTGTTCTGTTTTTGAATATCAAATGTCTGGACCTCTGCAATGGTGAACTTCACTGCTAGCTGTGCAGCTATAAAGACAGCTTGGATGACCATACAGGTGTGGGTAAGCTGTGTGTGTACAGCACATGCAATTGCCCTGACAGAGAGAGAAGCAGGCCAAATCCTCATTGTCAGGAAATTAATTCTAGCCAGTATAGTATAGCCAGTAATAGCATCCAAGTGGAGATAAATAACTAGGTGTGATTTATAGTTAATAAAGAAGGTTTCATCATTAGCTTTCACAATGTCTGGTGTGCTAAGCCAGGTTCGAGTCAGATGCTTACAGGACAGTACATTTATAAACAACAGCTAGACTGGAAGCTGACTAGATATCAAATAGCCCTGCATCAAGCCAATAAAGAGCAGCCCTTGTTAAAAATTCTATCCATTTTGGTGCTTTTCAGTACTGGTTGATGTTATATCTGATTGCAGCCACTAGAAGTTACACAATAGTGAAGCTGTGTAGATCGAGGGAACACCCACAAATAAATGAAGAACCAACTGCTTATCAGAAGGGAACTCATGCTAAGAGGAAGACTATTGCAATGCATTGTAGCCAGCACACCAACACATTGCTTTAAAGAGTAGTCATCCAGCCTGCTGGTGGTCTTTAATGACATGGTACTCATCACTGGCTAACACAGCCAGAAAAAAATGTAGCTTATATTTAGGCAAAATCTGCGATTGCAAAGTCTGTTAATTTGTAGGATAGGCTCTTAGGTATTAAAAGCTAAACTTGTTTAAAATAATGAGAAATGTACCTTATAGAACAATTTGTATGTCAGCAGATGGACCACCTATATGGCTGACTGTGTTGTTTCAGTCTCTGGTTTCTTATTTAAAATACAAATGGTAAGGTCATCATAAATCAGATGGCAGTCTCGTCCTTCTCATAAACAGCTTGCCAGAGAACACAAATTATCAGAAGAACTAGGGCACACACTGTCAGCACTAATTGCTTTTGGTGGGAAACGTTAATGAAACTAAAAGGCTGAAGGACCATTCAGAAAATAAGGAATTGAAGGTTCCCTATGGCAAATAAAAATCATTACAGCAGAGACCAAGCACATGTTAAGAGTTATACCCTCTAGATATGGAATGAAGATAAATCTTTGAAGCTGCCTGCCTTTGAAGCACAGCCAGGGGAGTGAGGCTCATTTATACAGGTATAGCTGCAATGAAAGGGAGTCTACTGAGTAGTTTGAAATCTATCAGAATCAACTAAACCAATGGCATTTCAAAACACAATAAAGTAATTTTACTGTCCTTCCCTTCTTTAACAAATGAACACCCCAAATGGCTACTGGAAGGCAGCAAAGTTCAAAGAACTGTTCTAGTTCTGAATGACAGTAATGAAAATCTCCTCCCAGATTTCTGAATGTCTTTTGGTTTCTCCTAGAAGCATCACTGGGAACTCCAGGCTTCTCTCTGATCTGAACTAAAGATCAGAATATGCAAAGATTAACTCAGTCAAGACTAATGTTTCTTTTCTTATGCATCTTATTTCTAGTGCAGAGGAGTGGCTGGACTTAATGTGCTTGTAATAATTAGTTCATAGCTTGTTTGGATAATGGCTTCAAACAGCAAGGCTCAGAAGGACATAGGGCTGGATGGGGGAATTGTCCTGTTCTACCTTTGTCTCATGGCTGATACTGAAGGTTGGTAAACCTTCACGAGATGAGCTGAGCTGTTCCCACATGTGTCAATCACTGTACCAACATCATGACTTTGTGTGGCTGCAGGACCCTGGCAGCAGTGCCAACCTGACCACAGCCTGCAGCATTTCAGGACACCTCTGAAAGCACAGGGCCCTTTTTAGTCCTTAGCCTAGTCTTTTTGCAGAAAGGTTTTTTGACTGGTTTGATGGCCTGGCAGTGGTGCCAGCAGTGACATTTAAGACTGCAAAGCCCCAGTATCCTGCTTTAGCAGGATTTCATAACTGCAGTCAGATGAAGTTCGTATTTTTAAAATTTTTTGGGCTGATACCAAACACAACAGCCCAGATATGCACTGTGCCAAGTAATCTATGTACTGTCCTATCCATTTACTTGATGCTTGTCTGGGTGACCAGAGGGAGACATGCAGTCTTCCTGCATTCTGATGCTTTGTAATACTGCACTAGTGTCCATATTTGGCATCAGAGCTGCCCAGGCCTTTGCAGATCTCTCTTGTGAGGTGAATCAGAAATGTCTCCTCACCTTTTTTCATATGCACCAGAGGCCAGATTTTTAGCTGAAGAAGTCATTGACTTCAGTCAAGCTAAGACAATTCATGTCAGCAGTTTACCCACAGTCATGTAAAGTGCCATTAATCTGCATATCCCATTGGCTTTAGCCATTCAGTCACTACATTGTCAAGCACTCATTGTGTCCGAAAATGTTTTCCCCTAATATTTTCAGATCAGTCAGAAATATTGTATTTAAATATCTGCTTCTCTCATCTGTCCAGTTTGATCTTGCAAGTGCCTTTTATTTATTTTGCTTTGGAAGAAGAAATCCTTCACTGGACATATTCAGGAATCATCTGGAGGCAATCCTGTGCCATGTGCTCCAGGATGATCCTGCTTCAGTGGGAAGGTTGGACCAGATAACTCACGGTGGTCCCTTCCAAGCTGATCTATTCTGTGGCTCTGTAGTTAAATAATTGACAGTTCTGAGAGGGTTTTGTAATCTACCCCTTAGCTCAACAGTTGTATTCTTTTCAAAGATACCAAGGAGATGTATTTCAACACTGAAAGTGTCTTCTAAATTTAGTCAGATTTCAAGTTCATGTATATTTTTATATTTCAGTCCCAAAATGCATTTAGAAACAGTCTGGGAATTGTGACTTATGAACATGTAGTCTGAGCTTGTCATGGATGTTCTTATTTTCATAAACTATAATAAGATCAAGAAAAGATATTATTAGCCACAATTTGTTCATTATTTTAATAGATTAAACTAATTATAGTTTAGCCATGACAATGCAATGAAATGTGCAATACTAATGTGTAATACATTTGGCAAAAACTGCATGACCCAAAAGCTCAAAGAAATTTCTGCCAGAAGACTTGTGAGATTCAGACAATTTGCTTCTCACTAGACCCTCTGCAGCCCAGGTTCCAAGTTCAGGTTGGATACCTTGAGATACACCCCTTGAAACCAGTCCTAATGGGCTGTGAAAACTCTGCCAGTCACTGCTGCTTTTCCAAAGACATGAGAAAACACAACAGCGTTCACATGCCACAGTCAAGGACACATTCTTCTAAGGCTTTTCTTTGCTTGGAAGAAGAAAAATTTGCAGGATTCAGCTGTGCTGAGTCCTTTCCCACACAGGCAAAAACTCCTCTTGTCAGTGCAGGTGCCTGATGCCACCTACAGCAGGTGCCAACATTATTTACATCAATCAGTGCAATGAACTACTCGGTGGTGTGAGAATTTAGGAATGACTCACAAAAGGACACCTAAACCTGACCTATGCAATAGAATGACCAAACTAGTATTTTACACCTTATATTGTGCATTCAGAACGGGGGTGCTTTTTTCAGCAATTCCAAACGATCCAAAAAGGATCTGCAGCAACTCTGCATGCTGAACACTGCTGAAAATCTGCACCTAGAAACTGAAGGTAACGTGAGCCATAGTTTCAGTTCGCAGGGCAGAACAGGACTTAGAACTAAATTAAGCAATTTTATTTTGTTTTTGACAAGATAAAATAAAACAGAATAAAAATGCTGTGAAAATTTGACTGGATCAATTTCTAAAAAGTAAACTATAATTTCATCGGGGAGAGGATAACAGTAAACCTGTTAGTGACAGGCACTTAGTGTATTGTGTTCGCAGCAGGAAATAAGTAATTCAATACACAGCAAATAGAATAAGGGAATGCAGATACCTCTGGGTGATTTATCAGGCAAGTTACAGATCATCTTATCAGGAAGAAAAGCACATAGATTATTTCTACTATATGCATACTCGATTATTTATGTATATTACCTATTAATGCATTTTTCTGGTATATCAGGGAAGATTAATTTTTCCAACTATTTTTCTTCTAAACTCTACTTGCTCGTGATGATTTTCTGTATGCAAAAATGATTAATATTCATTCAATGGAAATGCTTATTTGAATAAAAAGAATGGAGAGATCCTTGAGAGAAAAACTGAGCAAACTGAGGACAATGCAAAGGATGGAGTGTTTCAGGATTTAACGTTCCAACAGCCTAATGGTTGCCAAAGGTTTTGGAGACATTTCTCCTGCCCTAGAGCTGACAGCCCTAGTCTTCTCATTGTTGCCACCCTATTCTTCTTGCCTGTCTATATGCATCTGGTTTGCCTCATCTTGTGTTTAAATCATAATCTCTTTGTGGCAGCAGATTGTGGCTTTATTCTGCCTGCACAGTGCCTAGTGCAATGGAATTGTGGCCCATGAGCTCGAAAGCCCCAAAGTAATGCAAACAAGGGATGACATTGGTATTAATCCAATACACAATGCTTATCTTTCACAAAGCATAAACTTGACTTTCTCCTGCATGCTCACAAAAGATAGTATGAAAAAGGGGGAGGGAAAGAACTGGCCACAGCTTGAAGCTGAGCAGAACTTTGGGCAGTAGAGATAAAGCAGGTGATCTCCCTGCCCTCCTCCATCCCACCTTCTCCACTGTCCCAGCTCTGTTTCAGTTTTACCTGTATTGTGTGAATAACGCTCAGGGAGAACTTTCTGACTCAACCCACTTATTTAACCATGTGCAGCACTTTGCTTCTTATAAATTCATGTGGCTTCCTTGGACAGCCTCAATAAGCAGACCTGCATTTCAGAAAACCGCTTCATCTTTCTCTAATGTTTGGAATGTGATATATTTTTCATTACTGAGACAATGGAGCTATGTACGTGAGCAGAGAGCTTTCAAGGATAAATGATTTGCTGTTATAAGGTCACAGCTACATGTCCTGACAGGCATTGCTAACTCTTTAAAAACAATAAAAAACCCCAAACCCTTATATATCTTAGCCTTGGTATCATAAGCCTCAAAGGGATCAGAAATTGGGGTGAGAGGGTCACCCCACTACTGAATGGGAATAGGCAGAAGCTCCATTTATCATGAAAGTACTATTTGTGTTATTACAGCAGGGATGGCAGAGATATGTGCAGGCTCTGTCCCTGCCAGCCAGGGTCAGATGAAAAGCTCAGATCTCCCCTTATAGCTGGGGAGATAATCAAGACATCTTTGGCCAAGTCACAAGTTCAGTACACGCAGACCTCGTTCTTTGGGGAGAGATTTTAGCTGTCCTTCCTTCACAGAATCATCTCATGTAACCAAATGCTTTAAGCTGATATTGATTTTTCTCTTCTCATCCTCTTATTGATTGCCTAGAGGAGCACACACTCACTATGGAAAGGAGGTATAATTCTCATTTTACAGACTGAAAACAAAGGCAGAGAAAAGGTCAGTGGTAACTAAGGTAAGAAGAGTCTGTCTTTCCACAAATCTAACACTCAGAGCAGGCTGGGATCTTCCAACCAAATCAGTTCACCAACTCAGCCTGAGAGCATGTCCGAGTGATTCCAAAAATGAGGTTGATAAGTGTCCAAACTTAGCAGCAGAAACAGTGAAATGATAAACACTCTGAACTGCACCAACAGGGGCCATATGTTCCCCTGCCTCAAACACACCATCTCACAGAGTGGGTTATGACAAAGAATGCTGCCTGTGAAATGTGCACTTAACATTATACTGCACAGTGTACAGAGTAGCATGGGGAAAGAAATTACATTTGACAAGAAAGGTGAGATATTGCTGTACTGTCAAATTAACACTATTTCATACTTTCTGTTGGTCTGCTTTCTCTAACTAATGGGGGGACCTTGAGTATTCTAGTGCATGCAGGATCAGTGATGCAAACAAATTGTTTTAATAAAAATAGAACATGTTTTTCTACAAAAAAATTCAGGGTTTAACTCCTGAAGTGCCTGGGTAACCCTGGATTTTGGCACTATTCCTAAGAGAAGTCTGATCAGGAAAGAAATTGGAAGAGCTCGTGGGTAAAGGAAATAGTTTAGTTTACTACAAACAGAAACAGTGCATTGTTTCTGCTCTCTTCTTTCCAATACATAATCAGAGTCACTCACAACATTAAACAGAGAGCAATAATTACGTTATCCAGTTGTCCTTCCCTGGGGTAACTAGTTAATAATGTGCTCATTGTCATCCAACAGAGAATGAGGCTTCTTGTTTCTTTACAGCTACCATCTTCTTTATCCAAGAGATTTATCATTATTAATTGTCATCTGATTGCATTTCTGCTCTTACAAAGCCACATGTGTTTTATCTTCTGACAGACATGAGGGAGCTTCTCCAAAGTATCATGTAGAATAGCAGGCTTTTAGATCTTCATGGTTTGATTCTCTTTCATTTGAAGCATAATCTCAGACCTCATAGTACAAAGATGTGTCACAGATTTTCCTGGCTCTCTTTTTAAGACAAGCCAAACTGGAAACATTTATAGGACTGTGACTCATGTTTTCCTTTTATAATATATTTTTCTACTTTTTGGGCATTCTGCACTAGCGTGAGACTGTCAGGATCCTTGCTAATGGCTGTGTGGTTTAGTCCCTGTGGCTTGCTTCCCACAATGGAGAAAGAAGACCTACTATTAAGCATTTTACCACCATGGGCTCTTCGTCACACAACCCACATCTCTGTTTGGTCATCTTTTATAACTTGCAACTCCATTTCTCCTGGGTTACTCCTGCAATATCACAACCTCTTTCTTTGGAAGCCTGCAGAAATGTCCCTCCAAAACATAACCAAATAGATGTCAAAGTGTATTCATAAAAGGCTTCTCCTCACTCTAGGAAATTATCAGGCATGATCTTGAAGCTCTTGGCTTCTGTTCTGTCGTGTGCTTAAGCAGAATATCTAGCAAGTTGCACAAATAAATCTAAAGTCAGTGTCTAAAAAAATTGACTAAATGCCAACAGGAAGAACAAGAGCTTGGGGCCTTCCTGATGATCTCACCCTGGGAACAAAAGCCCAGGCTTCAGGGGATCTCTGACAACTGATACGTAAGGGTTTAAAGTCAGAAAATGTGAAGCAACATTACATTACCTGGAATAACAGTTTACAAGAGTGGTCTGATAGATTCTTGTAGCCATTACTTAGAGTGAAGCAAAGGAAGAGTTAATAATAGTAATAGCCATGAAGTTCTGTGGGAATATTTTTCTTGGCAAAGCCTGTAGAAGCAGTTATTTTCCTTATCTGTAAATACTTTTTCAGACTATCAAATGAGAAAGTCACTGGTTAGGGGTTGGGAGGGGATTCAATGACTCAGCAGAAGACTATGTTTGTTCTGCCACAAAGGCCTTTCATTCTGAACTGTCTGAGCGCCAGCTTTGCAAACTGGACAATTACTTCTTTCTAGATCACAAAAAACCTTAAGTTAATTACATAGGAAACTAGTAGTATGAAATCAATTTACATGTAATAATAATTTGCTGCTTACCATCCCTAAATAATTCAGATGTTATAAGATTAAAAGCTTCTTTTACGCCTTGACCGTAAAAATAGATTACTGAGTTTAAACTGTCTTTTAAGGCAATAATCAAGCTTTGCCCCTAACTCTTGTGTCCATCAAAATACTTAACATCCAGTGCCTTCTTACTATGATCCCATTTATGTTATGGCCAGCTGGCCAGAATGATCCCACAAATCCATAGAAAAAAGCACAGGGGTGCCTGGGGGGTGGAACCACAATCTTAACTGACCTCAACACTTTAGTTCTTAAAAGGTGTGAGATGAACTGAAAGGAAATGGAAATCGAGGATAGATCAAAAGGAGACATCTTTAGCCCGTCACCAGCCTTTGACTACAGAAGAATGAGAATTTCCAAGTATTGCCATATTTCCTCCAAAAGACAGGCCTTGAGTGCTGCTAAGCCTTTAGTCATCCAAGGAATGCCTGTGCCTTTGGAGGGGCAGGAAAAAGGTAGCAAAGGATAAAGGGAATCAGTTCAGAAATAGGCTGGAATGCAGGGATTCCATAAGCCCAGTGTTTAGGCTTCACTCAATTTTCACGAAGTCAGAAACATTCTTCTGCTTCCAGCATCCCTAGTGAGAGAGATCACAACTGCTCCTCATCAAAAGAAATTACTTACCAGCAGGTTTTTGGGGTTATGAGTCTGATAACACTCTTACCTAAGGTCTCCCTGAAAGATGCTTTCCATCCCCTGTCTGCTCCATAGAAGTCAGTGCTAAACACGAGGAATAAATTGTTACTGGAGCTCTTAATATTCGGAGGTAGTTCTGAGCCACAGAATTTCCCAAGGAGAGGAGCATGGGTATCCAAGCCATCATATACTGCTACATAATCTTTGTAGCAGGAGGGAGATATTTCAAGCTCAAAGCTGTTGAATCTGTAAAACACAGTTGGAGCTTTAGGTATCACAATGTCATTTCTTTTCTTGTGTTTTATGCATTTTTAGTGCTTGAGGACAGATCCAAGTACTAGCAACAGCCAAAGCCATACATAGACAAAACATGTCTCTTCAGAAACAAACCAAGCAGAACTATTAACTGTATGGCAAAACAAACACTCCAGACAACCAGCCTCAAAGAAAGTGGGACCCTCACCCACTGGGCCTCTTGCAAGGCAAGCTGTCAGCACACCTCAGCTTTTTGTGAAGCAGCAGGTCTCCCTTGTGCAAACACACCCTCTCTCACTTCTGCAAATTGCTCAGGCTGCATTTTTCTTGGGCACGTGAGGAGCATATAAAATGCAGGCACAGAGTGCAGACCAGCTGGATCTTCCATGGAGCTGGAAAATGTTCTCTTAATTCACAGTCAGCATATATATGACAGAAGAATGTATCATTTTTTAATTTCTCATTGGCAAGATTTTGTGGCAACCATATCCCTCTCTTAGGCAAAACACTCAGAAATACACTCTTTTTGGGTGGGTGTTACTGCTTTGGCTATAAAGTACCAGCCTTTTAAAAGAATCATTATTTTTCTTACATAAACTCGCAAGAGTCTCATAACTCCTCAAAGGCTGACAGAATTTAACTAAAATGGGCTGCATTTCTACAATTTATTAGTCTTCTTGGTAACCAAAGTGGGAACTTAAAATTGTGGTGATGTTTTGCACATAAGTTACAGAGAAAGTTGTAAGGGAGCCTCAGGTTGATAAAAGTGACTTCAGTAGCCATTTCTCATTTTAGTTCAGCTTTCCCTTTGGAAAAGGAAAGACAGAGGGAAAAAAAAGTCACTAATTGCTGTCTTTAATTGGAATCAGAGACCTCCCTGTCCCCTTGATAACAAACTGGACTTGGATTACATACTTGAGGGCCACTACTTTGCCATTTCCGACTGTGATGTAGTATGAGCAGTTCATGTTGTTGTGATAATCAAAAACTGAATGGGCTGGGCTGCTGATAACACCAACAGAACTATTAAAAATGCCACCACAAGCTGTAGAGAAAACAGAAAGAAGAGTTATTAGTGTCTGAATATTAGCTTGGTCCTAATTCTCATATTTCTTGAAGGAATTTACCCATAAGGAAAGAAAAAACCCATGATAAATTAGGAGCGGTCACCACTGTTATGCCTAGAATTGTTAAATGTGGAGATGTCTATCAGGTTGTGCTCTGCAGTGGAAGACTAGTCAACATCCAAGTAACAGACTGTTACTAGTCCATACCAAATGGTGATGGCTCTGTGTCTGTGCAGTAAAAGACTGAGCCTGAGTGTCCTGCAGTAGGACCAGGGAGCAGTGAGATGGGGCAGGTGCCCCATGCAGCACCATGAGTGAGAAGTGTCTGAAGTAGCTCTGCATCTGTTCTAGCTTGCCAAGAGAATCCTGACTGATATGTGGGCAAAGACATTGTTTCATCCAGACCCTGGCCCTGTGCAAGCTGCTAAGGAGCCACAATTGCACTCAGAGCCCTGTCTCTGACTTTGGAATAACCGCATGCAGAGCCTCATCATCTGTCAACATCTTGGCAGGGCTGGGGCATTACTGTAACATTTGTTCTGCACAGAAAGGCATAGAGGAGCCCTCAGGTATCACTAACCCTATTCTCCACCTCACCTTGTGCTGGAACTTGCCAACAGTGAGGGATGGCTGAGTTGGAGGACTTCATACTTGCTCTCTGGCTGAGAAGCATGTTAAACTCTGCAGTTGGAAATTCAAGGCACAGCTTGGCTTGTCAGAGTTTGACACCATGGATGCTGATGAGGCCAGGATGTGGTTAATATTTGTTCCCAGCCTCAGTGCTTCAGGGAACAAATACTCTTATAAAACCAACTCTAATCTCCATTGTTAGCTTCAGCCTTTATTTTATAATCTTAACCTTAACAAAAAAAACAAAAACCCAACAAAAAACCCCAAACAGCTTCCCTGCATCCGGTTGATAAATAGCTCAAAGCCACACACAGCTTTTCATGTTTTAAAAAAGATGCCATTGCCCAAGCCACCACCTTAAGAAAGGCAGTCTCATACAGGGTGCTGCTGGATGCAGAGCCCCTGGCTCCTCAGACTGGCAGCCTGGAGCACTGGCAGATAAAGGACAGGAGTTAGGAGGATAAAGAATCACCATTATTCTACACTAGGAGGGGGAGATCCTTTTCCTTTATTTTTTTCCAGCAAACAATACAGCTAGAGGGAAGAGGAATGTTAATTGCCAGAATCTGCTTTGTATACAACAACAAGCTAATAAGGCTGCAGTCATCTTTCTCAAATGTCAGAAGTCACAAGTTAGATAGCAGCAACTGACTTGAGTGAGTTATGAAGGTCTTTTCCATGAGTAACTGCACATTGTCCTTGCTCAGTGCCATTCCCTCTGTCTTATCTGTATTGGGCCATTCATTTCATATAAAGAATTTAGCCTTATGCATTTTTGTAGTGGCTTTGAACATGCGGAATGCATTAAGGGAAATACCAAAGTTACAAACTCACACTTTTAGATAATGATGCTTTCAAAACTAAAGTAGTCTCTACAAGTTAAAACTAGAAAATATTAAAATTGGTTTCGAAAATAAAATTAATCTTTTTATTTGTGCAGATGTAAATTCCACACTCAGTTAGAAACTTCTTTTTTTGAATTCACATTTCCTCGTTAAGACATAAGCGATCTCATGTGAATGGCAAAAAATGTTTTGGTGAAAATAATTATTAAAAATTAAAAATATACTTATACCCTGTTTTTTATTTACACTAATACATGGCACTTCAAGAGGGTTGTAAAATGGAGGCATATACCTGTGTCCATTTAAAGATCCTGTTCTGCTTCCCATGTTGTATAACATAGTTTTAGTACAACTGAGATTCAAAACATTCTCCTGTATATGATAAAATCCTTTAAATGAACACAATTGAGTAAACTGGAGATATTTCTCCTTAAATAATGTTTTTAAAAAAACAAGCCAAAAAACAACCAAACAAAAAGCTCTGCCAAAAATGGTTGCATTTCTTTTCCACAGCAAAGGAAAAGTGTTTCAGTTCCTGACTTGGTCCTATGTAGAGTCTTGAAATGAGAATTGTGAGGTAACACATCAGTCAGTGCAGCACACACCAAACGGTCCCATGTCCTAGTCCTGAGAGCTGTTTTGGGTAAGGACAGAGGGTAAATGAACCATATACATCCAAGGCATTCCCAAAACGAGGTACAACATTTCCTACATGGAGCCATTATCCAGCTGGAATATTTCTACCATCTAAAACACAGGACAGCATATACTCACCAATTGTTCTGTATGTTGCCTGGAATCCAAAGCCTACAATGTGGGAGTCAGTGTAGAAGTTGAGCAGCACAGGTCCAAAGACACTGACTGGGGCAGGGAGCTCATTACCACAGAGCGTGATGAGAGGACGTGCCGTAATGCTCATCCCACTGAAGATGCTCAGTCCATCATAAAGACACATTCTGCTCAGGAGTGCTGGGGCTGCGTGGACATGTAATGCAGAGGATTAGCAGTGTATCTTACATGTGATTTACTGAGCTGCAAGTATTTAGCCCTTAAACAGGATAAGAATAAATTTATGTATTACTTTCCATTCCAGGAATCTCAGGACCTCATTTGCTTGTTGAGGAAACAAATGTCAATTTTTAACATGCGGCAAAACTGAGGCAGAAAAAGGCAAAGAGACCTTGTATATAAGAAATCAGACTTGTCTCATTCAACACATCCTATGATCTGAAAAATGCTCCAGGCCCTTTGAGTTTGTGAGAGTTCGTAGCTGAGTGAATGCCATCTATGAGGAGACCTGAGGACCCAACAAAAGCATGGATCTCCTCTGCAGACAAAAGCAATGCACCTGTTTTTTTACAGGCAACCAACTACCTGGTATTTCTTACCCCTAATGCAGAACTCAGCACTCAGTGTAGG
>NW_008680547.1:28148-38159 GCF_000695815.1 Acanthisitta chloris
AAAATGAAAAACAGTCCATACACTAGCATGTTTCAGAGCTGACTTCTTTGTCCCTGAATTCCCTCAAACTTTGTTGTACCTAAGTCCAGGTTCTTAAACTTGTCTCAGAAGACAAGAAAAAAAATGTAAATTTAATCTTGCAATGATTTTCAAAAGCAATCTGCTTTAGGGGTGAAATTACTGCAGATATTAAGCTGAGTGAAAAAAAAAAAACACTAAGAAGTACAGAAATAGGAAGTTTAGCATTCTATTATTTTTTTACCCCACTGGTTTTTAGTTTCTCATTCACAGTCAGGTTTCCGGAGGAATGAGCCATTCTCTCTGACTCCCTGCCCTACCTGCTGGGCTTTCTAGCCACCTCACCATTTGCAAACAGATTTGACTGAGGTGAGAGGTCTCAAGAATGCTGAGTTCATATACATTTTGTGAAGTTCAGTGGCTGAGTTAGAGTGCCAGAGGAATGTCCTCTAAGAAGGACAAACTGCGCTGTCAGTGTGAGGGCTGTGAGTTTGAACACAGACCTGCCAAGCACCAACCACCGACACCCTGGGAGCTTAGAGCCATGTCACTACCTCCCTGCCCAGCTGGGAGTCGTAAGCATGAGGAGAGTTTGATGGTACCCAGGCTGATACCACCAAAGGATGTTTGGTGGGAGCAAGAAGGGTGTGACATGGGCTGTGCAAGAAAGCTTGATTAATGCTGTCAGTGAAAAACACTGCACATACCTACTGAAAAATGAGCTTCATTAGTTGGTATGCTTAAAGTATAACCTGATGTTTTCTTTGTCTTTTTCATGACTTACAAGCTTAATGGAAGCTGGGGTGTCACATGTTTATTGAGATTAAGTTATCATGCTTGGTAACCTGTTAGCAATAATGGGGCAGTTACTTGAAGTGCAAAGGATTAATAGGGAATTATCTAAATTTAACAGGAGAGACACTGAGCCTACTGTTGCAGTGGAGTGATTCCTGCACAATGTCCAGTGAAAACAAGCTGCTTCCTATTGTTGTAGGAAACAAGATGACTCTTATGGAACAGGATGACAAATAGGCATGGAGCGATAATTCTGTTTCATGAGAACAACAGAGTGATCCCAGCAGTCAGATGTATTTTAGATCTTCTCTGAAAGTTTAATTTAAAAAATTCCTTCTGTCTCAATGAAGACAATGTATTCTAACATGCTCTACAGTCATGCCAATATGAAAATATGATATGGTGTTTGTCTGACTCTAAGAGTAACTAAGCCAATAACAACCAGCCACATCAGACAGCTGATTAAACTGTTAATAAAATAATTAATTTTAAAATATTCTTCATGTCCTTCCCTGTTATTGTAATACTTGATAATGTGACACAATTAAAAAACATAATAAGTTTTAAAACACAAAAATAAAAAGAAATCAAGATGAGTACAATTTCAGAATGGAAAATATTTGAGAAATCAACGTAGGTCATTTTCTGAAAAGACTTTGGAGAAAGGCACGAAATGAAATGATTTCGAATTAAAGCAAAGGTCCATAATACTCATCACAGACTGATTTGAACTTCAGCGCTGGAAAAAATAAGATGGTTGGTGTCGACTGTGAGCGGAAGGCTAAATTTCTAGCTTTGAATCCTCATTGTTTGGGCCAATACAATTTATGACTCATGAATCCTGGCAAGACTGATGGTTGTTTGATCTCTAGTCTGTAACTCATTCTCTTGTTTACACTTTCCTTAATAATTTACCATTATTCTGTAAATAGTCCTGAACCTCAGATTCTCCTCCTGTCATGCTTTCAGCCTCTACACATACTCAGCACATCATCAGTGTTTCTTCTCTGTGTTTTATTTCCTCTAATCATTTCATCTTAGATCTTTTCTAGACCAATTTCTGTCTCTTGCACTACAACGGAACAGCTTTCATGAGTCTCCAGAGATCTGTTCCTAGCCAGATGCCAGACACACACCCTCTTTGACAGGCACTTTCCACGCAGTCAGCACTGTTTATCTTCATAAAACCTTGTCTACTAAGAGCTTTTGCTCATCCTTCTGGTATTACTGTAGCCTCTCTTCTGATTCATCCATGAGGATTCAATGAGATATCTCCTGTCCTGTCCTTCTCTCTTTATCTCCACATTAGCTCTATATAATCTCATTTACAAGGACAGATGCAATTGCTATCTCTGTGCTGATGACTCCATAAGTTTCCAGTTACTATCTTTTAGATAAAGTCTTTCCTGTCCTTCCACATACCTCTCACCTGAGAAAGAGTGATTTTTCCAACATGGATATTGTACCATTCGTTCCTCTAACCTTGAAAATATTTCTTCCAAATACTTCTGAAGAGATCATTTATTTGGCCTGATGTTATGAACTTACCCTTGTTTCTTTGAATTGATGTGTGTATTTGCTTTCAAGGCCTTTTGCTATCTATCTGCATGTCATTTATCATCTCTTGGTACCATTCAGCATTAATACATTGACTCCTGCCTCCATAGTTCACGTGGTAAGAGCTTCAGTTGTCCTTATATTACATTTTGAAATATGCCTCTGTGTTTTCTCCTTTCCATTTAGCAGAAATTTCTGTCCAGTCTCATTATTCTCCATAAAATCCTTTATTCAATATGATTCCTGCACAAAAAGCCTTGACCAAATTTGGGCCCCTAACTATCTGATCACTAATATCAGTGTCCTCTTTTCATCTCTCTGTCAATAGCTATAGATTCTGCTTCATTTAGTATTGAGGTGGAGCCTGTCTTTTTTTAAAAGTTTGTAAAACTTAAAATAATGAGGCTTTGGTTCACAACTGCAGCTTCTGGTCTAAATGGCAATACAATTAGTAATTACTAATGTAGAAGAAGTATTATGCAGAAATATGCTCCTATGCAGTATATTAACCAGCTCCATAGCACAAGATACTGTTTTGAAAGCAAGGAATTACAAGTCTTTCTCATACATATCCTCTTTCAAAATAACCTATTGCAAAACTTGTCTATGTTAAGAATTGCCTAAAGAAAGCAGATAGAGCAGATGCAAAAACAATGCTGTGACCCTATCCCAGATTGCAAAATTACAGATGCACATTTGAAAAAAAAAAGGAGAAATAAACAAGTTAAAACATTTTTCAGGTCAACATAGTATTAACAGAAAACTGTTGCTTTGTATGGACAGAGTATAAATACTACAGAATTCTAAAATTCTGCAGGTCTTCATCAATTTTCCCTATTTTTCCATTATTTGGGACTCAGACTTTATTGGTTATTATACTCATATCTGAAAAGTATTATGGCCATTTAATAATACTCTACTGTAAGCTGTCCGAGAGCTCTATTTGTAGGGACATTCATCTGAATAAAGCTTATGGACAAAAAAAATGGATGTGATTACTTATTTTTTGGTAAGTCTAATAAGACAGATAAAGTTTTTTGACTTAATTCTAATGTTTGATTTATGTAGACCTTTTTCTAAGGAGGTAGACTAGGTGGAAGACAACATTTATCACTGTCATGGAAAGGGCTGAGAAAACAAACTCACCCCTAATTGTTTGGTTCTTTATAAAATAACCAAACACAACAGTGCAGGTGGTACTGCAAGAAGCAAGTCGCAACCTACACAACTTCACAAAACAGGCAACTCAAAAGAGGTTCTGTGACCATATTCAGTTTGGCACAGGAAGAGATATTCTTCAGGCTGCAAGGAAATCACAGCCAAACTCCATTCATAGGGTTAATCTTGCCTATGTTTTCCTGACTAAATCTCAAGTATCTTGTGTAAGCTGTTGTCTGTGGCTTCCTGTAATAGTCAGCAGGTAAAGAGAGTGAGAGAGGCTTTCAGAAGGCAATTCACTCCACCTGTGAAACATATTTGGTTCTGAGTGCAAAGCACTTTTCCACTTCATTATAGGAGGAGATAAATCTTGTTGATTATTTAAATTAGATATTCTATTTTCAGGTGCTCAAAGTGAGATGAGAAATTTTCTACCTACAGGAAACAACCTATTCAGATTAAATTTTGATCACAAAATCACAGAATCAATGAAGTTGGAAAAGACCTGTGAGACATTGACTCCAACCTATGACCTAACACCACCATGTCAACTAGACCATGGCACTTAGTGCCATGTCTAGTCTTTCCTTAAACACCTTCAGGGATGGTGAGTCCACCACCTCTCTGGACAGCCTGTTCCAATGTCTAATCACCCTTTCTGTGAAGAAATTCCTCCTAATGTCGAACCTAAACCTTCCCTGGCCTAGCTTTAGACTATGTCCTCTCACCCTGTCACTAGTTGCCTGGGAGAAGAGGCTGACCCCCACCTGGCCATAACCTCCTTTCAGGGAGTTGTAGAGAGTGATGAGGGCACCCCTAAGCCTTCTCCTTTCTAGGCCGAACAACCCCAGCTCCCTCACCCACTCCTCATAAGACTTGCGCTCCAGACCCTTCACCAGCTTTGTTGTCTTTCTATGGACATGCTCCAGCACCCCAATGTCCTTCTTGAAGTGAGGGGCCTAGAGCTGGACACAGTACTCGAGGTGTGGCCTCACCAGTGACGAGTACAGGGGGAGAATCACTTACCTAGTCCTGTTGGCCACATTATTTCTGATACAGACTAGGATGCCATTGGCCACCTTGGTCACTTGAGCACACTGCTGTCTCATGTTCAGCAGCTGTCAACCAGCACCCCCAGGTCCTTCTCTGCAGGTCCACTTTACAAGCACTCTGCCCCCAGCCTGTAGCGCTGCATGTGGTTATCATGGCCAAAGTGTAGGACCCAGGACCTGGCCTTGTTAAACCTCATACCATTGGTCTCAGCCCATCTATCTAGCCTGTCCAGACCCCTCTGCAGAGCCTTCCCACCCTCCAGCAGATTGGCACTGCCACACAACTTGGTGTTGTTCGCAAATGTATTAAGGGTAGACTTGATCCCCTCATCCAGATTGGCAATAAAGATATCAAACAGGACTGGGCCCAATACTGATCCCTAGAGGACACCATCAGTGACCAGGCGCCAGCTGGATGCAGCACCATTCACTACTACTCTCTGGGTCCAGCCATTCTGTCCGTTCCTAACCCAGCAGAGTGCCCCTGTCCAAGCCATGGGCTGCCAGCTTTTCTAGGAGTATGCCATAGGAGTTGGTGTCAAAGGCTCTGCTGCAGTCCAGGTAGACCACATCCACAGCCTTTCCCTCATCCGCTAGGCAGGTCACCTGGTACTAATCAACAAATGCAGTTTCCTCCAGTTCCCTATTGCTCTGTTACTTGCTATATTTAGTGCTTAATACATATTTAATATTTAGAACATGCATGATATGTTCATTTGGTTCCAGATACTGACACTGTCTCACTGCTGTGGGTTAACTGCCTCATTTGGAATCATTCGTTATAATCAGAACAGGCATCTCATCATAATTGAAAACATAACTACTCTACAGCAGAGATCTGTGACTAACCCATGAAGTCATTCAATTTTGTACCAATGTGTCACTGCGCTGTAGACAATTACCTTCTACCTTCTAATTTTCTGGCAAAGATATCTCAACCAGTTAAAGTCAATGAGATGTGTTTGCCTTACAGGTATTATTTTAGATACTTCATTTCTTTACTAAACAGTCATGGAAGAAACAATTAGATTTCTTTCGAGAGGTCAGATAGGTAGTAAATTATGCTAATTTGATGTGTAACTAACACCCAATCCAGAACATCTGTACTAGCATGGTTACAATTTTAAAGGCCACACTCAGCAACAACCTAAGCAAGTGCAATGCTTCCTTGCATATGAAATAGCTAGAAATGTTTTTAACAGATGCTACTGAAGATAGTCCTGCCTTTGCAAAAGAACTAAGAGAGGTCACACTGGAAACCCATAGGCACATGTGCTAAATGTATTCAGTGTGACTTCTGACTATGTTTTCACTTCTGCATGATAGTTAGCAAGGTGGTGGTTTCAGTCTTCTTTGCAATTAAATCTCAAGCAATTTTTCTTTACTACAGGGTTATACTTGAAGATTTTGTGACAAATGTTAGTTATCAGCTGCTGGAGAATGTCATACTTCCTCTTTGCACATCAGATTTCCTTTAGCTTATATCCACAGTTCTTTCATGTGACAAAGGACTTTTAGTTGGTGTAGCCTAAGGAAGCCTATTACAATAAGGGAAGAAATTGCCCTGCAAGAAGTGGAATATTTTTAGTATTATTTCGGTACATGTTTTTATTATGTCTGTATCTCTCAACTCTTTGCTTTAACCTTCTTGATAATAAAAGCTTGAATCCAGTTATAAATTAACCGAAAGCACAAACGGAATGCAGATCAGTAATATACTCGCAGAGTTGTCAAAATGGGCACAATCTGATGCAGCCTAATGTTTAGTGTGTCTGCTGCATAATAATGTCTCCTGTGTGAAGAAAGTCTGTAATTTCTGTGGTTTACATTTTGGTGAAAAAAAATTTCTTAAAGCATTAAGGGCTGAAAAACATATTTCAGGTTAAACCGTAGTCAAATCAAATCTTTGTCGCAGACCTACATTAAGTTTGGACCAGCATACTTTTGAATTCAAAATAGTCTGGAAACTTCAAAAGAAAATAAAAGAAGCCTGTTTTCTGACTTCATTGTTTGGTCTGAAGAAAAATTCAAATCGCACAACCCAGCTTAGTAACAAGTTACTCAAAAATCTCTTTGTCTAGGTGACTTCAAGGGAACCAGATTAAGATGGCCTCAAAATATGTGATGCCACCCAAGTAGTTTGGACATACTGATTCCTCTACTGATGCCTCATGGCATCTACACCAATAAAAATTTGATCCTATCAAAACTGAGAAGGTTTTATCATTGACACCAATGGGACCAGGACACTAAAGCTGTTATTTCTTGGCTAAATGCTGCCAAGCTTGACAGTTGCAAGAGGGGCTTTTGTTCATGGATATATACGGGCTAACCACTTTTATACATTTTCTGTTGCTAGTCTTTCACCTAGTTTCACATTTCTATGTTCTTTCGTCCTTGTAAAACATCCAAGTATATTTATATCTATTTTATCAGTTAAGGAACAGAAGCACTGAAAAGCAAAACAGTCCGCCTAAGATCAAAAAGGTTAAATGACTCAATGGCAAAAAAAAAAAAAAAGGCAGAAACAAAGACCCAGATTGGCCACAGGCACTCTTATACTCCAAGAACCTGGCAAATTCCCAACCTCATTGCTGCAACAAATCTATCTTCACTCTTCTGGAAGCCTTCAGTGACTCAAAACTGAACACTGGAAACTATCTCTGTAAATGTTTGTCTGCAAAAGATTTTCAGAATGGACCAGCAAATTAAATCATCAATGATTTTCCATGATAGAACACTTGTATGTTTTCAAGTAAGAAGTTACACTTCATAATACATACGGAAATTATGAAGAACCAGTTACCTTCCAACTGAAAACTCTCAAACTCTAGGATCACCAGTGACTGTGGTCCCTGGTCTATGACGTAACTGCAGTTCAGATTGTTATCATACTGACTGGGGTAGTTAGGAGAGACAATACGACCTGCAGAGCTGGTGAAATTTACTCCACATCCTGCAAACAGACAAATAAGGCACAGTTATAATCCAGGTGATAGCATCGTTCTGGTTTTACAGTAAGAAAAACAATAATATACACAAGGACCTCATCTCTCCTTATGAAAAAAATATGGAGAGTAATATACATTGTGATGGCAAATGCAGCTCTTATACACACACTGAGCAGTGGTTTTGGGAAACATAGGGCCTTCCCACCTACAGTGTCACACTTTTGGAATGTCTTGGATAAGACCAGCCCATAGGTCCTCAGCCCACTGATCAGAAGGACACAGCACTGCTGTTCTTGTGGGTGTGGAGCCTACCCATTCAAAAATCCCTTAATACCTACAAATGTACCTGAAATGGGGGGATGGGGTGGGTTGGTGGGTATTTGGGTGTATCAGCAGTTCAGCATCATTTGAAAATTCCCACATTAGCCATTCTTGTTTCAACCTGACATCCAAGAGGATGCAGTCTGCTGTAGGGCCATCTCCGGGTCACTCTGCTATGTGCAGAGGCAGGGAAGGTTTACAACCCAGAATTTCTCAGACACATTATGGAGCTCCTTCTGATCCTAGTGACTTGCATGGCCTTGGGGTTTCTCTTTAAGTTAAAGGCTTAAAAGAGTGCAGTGTACAGTGAAATGCTGGTATGAGATTAGGAACAGACATATGAAGCCTGTGACTGTCTCCATGAAGAGGTTGTTAGTCATTACTGACAATATTAGTGCAAACATTATAAAAACAAAATCGGTTTCAGCTCAGAATTCTGATTACTTCAAGAGTGTCTTCCTCTAAGCACTTAATCTCTCACTAGTTTTATCTGAATCCTGTGAAAGAAAAGTGTTTTCTTTGGCAGCATCCTATGAAGAACCCCAACCAACCAACGACAGCTAAGCACTGCCTGCTGCATTTCTGGTGGGTTTGACCATTGCAAAGCACATGCTATGGTTAAAGAAATGGACAGATCCACCCAAGAAATGCCACTTGAGATACATGAAATGTAAATACAACAAAACAAAGCAAAGGCCAGAGTAGGTGGTGAAGAGTTTATGTGAAGGGCATAGGTTACATCATACACAGGAGAAATTATCACAGTTTCAGCATGTGCCGTGAAAAGAAGACCAGAGATAATTCCATAAGAGGAGCAGATCTTTTTCCTTTTTAGGAATGTTATAGCTTTAGCTTCCATGCAGTTTATCTACAGAGAAACAAATTTTTTAACATTTAAAGCCTATTCAGTTCTTTTCAGCACACTGAAAACACAAAAGTGGCTAAGAATAACTGCAAAGTTATAGCTGCATGGAGGATCTTTGGCAAGTCCAACATTGGAGCTCCATTGCATTCAGTATGGAAACTTGGTTTCAAAATCTGGGCAGAGGCTTCAGTGCCTTGTTTGGCCAGTTTCCGAATTGCTGCACACAGATCAAACTAACCAAAACAGACTAATAGAGCATCCATCTGGCTTTAATATTACTTACGGCTTATGAAAGATGCAGAGAAGCCTGGTGCAGGAGCATCCTGAGACTGAAATACTGTAGTTATCACATTGTTTGGAGCAACAACAGGATCAGGAGCTGAACTTCCACATCCTGTGGCTAACAAAGCTGCTGCTTCTTCATCATTTCCTCTCCACACCTGACAAGGCCAGATTGGAAATGGTTTAGTGCTTTCGAAGCCCCAGGTGGTTTGTGAGAAGCCACCAGGAATTACATATGCAATTTTTCTTTCCGTACGCTTGGGGTAGGATTCATCTCACACTGAACCTAATAAACCTAAATTGGAGCTAATCACTACAGTCAGTGGAGGCAAAAAGATTCTTCTGAGGAGTTGAATCACAGTGAATAACTTGGGTTGCCAGGGACCCCTGAAAGGCATCTGGAGGTCATTTGCTTGAGCCCCTGCTGGTAGCAGAGCAAACATAGATCAGGTCCAGGGGACAGGAGAAAAACATTTTATGCACATCATTGCCTACCTCCATTTTGTTTCTGCTTACTTATCTCCATACATCCTATGAATATGCATATCTGTGTATACAAGGAATTATTGTATGCAATTCTTATGTTATTCATAAGCAAATAAAACTCAAAGATGTCATGTTAGTGTAATACAGAGGCATCAAACTGGTGGACCTGGATCCTTAATATCTAGTCTAGCTAATAAAAGATTATTCCCATTTTTGTTATTTTGCATTCACTTGTTCAATGACAAGTATCAAATCATGTAGAGTGTTAAGAAAATAATTAAATTTAGCAAAAATATAATAAAGAAAAAAACGTGATTAAAAAAAATATTGCTTCAGCTCTACCAATAGCCAATTTAAGTTCAAACAAACATGCATCAAGAAGCACGTGCAGGTTCAGGGAGGTACTTAAGTGGAACCCTCTTTAGGGAATTGCTTAAATATGTTCTTGAGGCTCACAGTTTATGCACTGGAAACTAAAATGAAACATAGGTATAAATGTTTTATCATAGAATCATAGAATCAACCG
>NW_008680548.1:0-7103 GCF_000695815.1 Acanthisitta chloris
ACAATCTCCCCTCCTCCCCCCCCCACCCTACATAATCCTTTTACTGTAATCAAGCAACTTCTTTCTGGACTATCTTCTGGGAAATTGTTTCTTACTCATTTCCAAGCCAGAACGATCCTCAGATGTTTTTTAGGGTCTTTTTTTAAAGATGGTGATGGTGCCGGGTTGAGAAACCCCTACAGAGAGCCACTACCCCTATTCCAAAATTCAAAAGGCCACCTTTGCAGACAGGTCCAGGCAGACATACAAGGAAAGGAGAAGGGGGCACAAGGGCAGAATGGTCCTTTCTAGAATTTCTGCAGCAACTTCCCTGGGCTTGTGATGATCTTCCAAATCGGACAAGACAATACAGCTGACATCTCAAAAAAGTTACCACATGGGTCCAACAAGCAAGTCAAGCTACTTAGATCCCATTTCTAGAAGACACTGCCTGCTTCCACCCTCCTCTAGGATCCACCTCTACCCAAACACCCCTAGCTCAGTTGACAAGTTGAATGCACAGACATTTCCAGAACTCTTTACTACACCTTTGCTACAGTTTTGCTGCATTTCCTGCAGCATGATTGCTTGCGATTTTGTTCCCACATCCCACACTTTTTTATTCCCTCCCCAGCAACAGTAAAACCTAATTTGCAAATTGCCTTAAGCACTTTACAATAAGCAAGTACCCTCTCCACCCTGCTCCTGCTTTATAAACAGTTGAGTGCAAAAGATACAGATAAATAAGAATTCAGAGACTTAAAATTAGATGATACACATTTTTAATGAGAAATGGCCTAATATATTGCCCAAATACAGACACTAAGTTTGTAGCCTACATTGTAGTATTGGGTATGGAGAATTAGTCTGAGTTATTAAACCATATTTTAATTGTCTGAGACACAAAATTGCATGGCCTGTGCTATCTGTGTAGCAAATTGCATCGCAAAGAACAACAGTACTTTGCAATCACAGTTCTTGGGGAGTGGGAAGGCTGAAGGGGGAGAACAGACTATCAAAGAGAAAAAACTCACGTGCAGAGAGGGAGTCTTTCAGGATCTGCAAAGAGGATTCTTTGAGAGTGACAGTTCTGAGGAGCATGAAGAAGTAATACAAAGTCAAATTTCAAGAGTGGCTTATGGTTCTACACCAGCATGCAGTTTCTTGACCAACATAAGAAATTCTGCCTTTAGTCAGGTAGGAAATCTTATTTTTTAATGGGAGCTTTGCTCATATAAGAATGGGTAATTTCCCACACAAAGCAAAATCCTTAAGGAATGTTAAGAAGTGGAAACAAAAAGGAAGGTAAATCAGATAGCCTAACTCTCATGAGCCACCACAGTGATGGGTCTTGGAAAGGAGTACTACCATGGGACCAGATGTTTGTTGGAATCCTTTTTTAGCTAAAGAAGTGGAGGAGAAAATATAGTTCAGCTCATTAGTCCGGGTTTGGGTATTAACTCCTATGGCTGTTTCTGCTTTAGCCTGCTGCTAGCATAATGAGAAAGAAATGTCAGTGCTTCACACTGGCACAGGAAACAGTCAACTTCCCTATGATACTCAGCTCTGCAAGAAGAAAACTTATTATTAAAAAAAAATCATAAGAGGCCAGACAGCACTGCCCTTCATCAAGAAAAGTTCCAAATAACTTTAGGAGCTCTGCTCATTTTTAAACCAAAGGGTTTGACTCAATAACACTTTATCTCAGCATTATGTCACTCCTATGACTCAGGGTATGTATGTAGTATGTCTGAATCATGGTATCAGTCTCACATTAACTGCCCTTTGAGAACATGGTGCAGTCAAATTAAACACCTTAAAAGTTCATGGAAAAAATCTCACTCCTATTCTCTATGCAGCTTCCACAGGCCTGTAGACAACCTAAAGGCTAATGGGCTTTTCATGAGTCTTCAACAGCATCATCTTGTAAACGTGTCCTGACTCCAAGATTAAACATTTCATCCACTTAGTCCCCTTTTCATATTAAGCATGTAGCAACTAAATTTTGCAATTTAAATCAAGATGCCACTTCAGAAAGCAAATCTGTTGTTTTCATTGTCTTCTTCAGACAACCATGCAGTCACAGACAAAACATACCACGTCAAAGAAAAAGTATGTATCTTTTACATTAAAAATCCTAGGACCTCTCACATAGTTGTTTGTCTTTTATATTAAGAATCCTAGGACCTCTCACATAGTTGTTTTTTTTAATTTAACACATCATTAAAGACATTTGACAAATAACTAGGACTTGATGGATGTTTTGCTTTAAAATGTGAATTTAAAGTTTAAATTTTCCTGAGGCTGCATTAGGACATAAGGATAATACAGTATCTCCTACTTTAATGACACTATCAGTCTTGACATGGCCCAGATTCCAACAGATAAGCAGCAAGCTGTCCAGTTTGGGACATCAGATGATCTCATTCATTGCACTAGTTTGTCAAGCACTTGTAAGGATGCCCACAGATGCCCAGGCAGGTAGCCCCATAGACATTCAGCTGGAAGGACCGCAGTTCAAAAGGTTGAGTAAGTGCCTTAGAACAGGCATAGAGTTCACAAGCAAAGCTTGATTACCCTCAACTGGTTGAGTAAGTGCTTTAGAACAGGCACAGAGCTCACAAGCAAAGCTTGATTACCCTCAACTTCATTGCTTCTTACCTAGCTTAGCAATGTCTGTATAACATGCAGCGTATGTTCTGCCAAAGAGACATCCTTTGGCAGGATAGTTTGTTTCAAGGAGGAAGAAAAGTCACGGCAACCCTTAAGATCCAGAGAACAACTCACTGACCTGTCTGCTCCATACACCTGCATGTGTTTCACCAGCATCCAATGAAAAATGTTTGGCCATCTCATCAAGCATTTCCCCTATCTCTTGCTCTCCTTCTACCCCTTGGGAAAAGCAATTTCCTGCTCCACCTCTGCTGCTTATACATGTTTTGGATGGGTATCAACCAGTCTTTCTCTCTGTAAAAAGTACACAGTGGGTAGCACAACATCGGATCCTCCCTAGCTTGCAGGTCGCCATCCTACATTTCACATGGAGATGTGTGAAAGCACTTTGTTGTCACCAGAAGAACAGCATGCTCTCCTGCTTTCTTTCAAAAAAACAGGCATGCTGAACTACACATTTCAGGACCTGATGAACCTGATTTGGTAATTGAAGGCACAAATGGCACACATTTTCCTATGATATGGAAAAATTAATTATACCACATGACATATTTCAGTCCTGGTGTTCAGGAGTTAATTAACAAAACTACTTTAAAAGGTGCTAATAGAAACAAATGCCTTTAACATCACAGACTTCCCAGATGACTCCTGCTATGGAGATGTATGACAAATCACTCTGTCAGTCATCTTTAAATTCCATATTTACTACATTGAAGCAATTAGCCATTTATTTTTAGAGCACGTTCCATTTTAAACAAGTGATTCAGTCCAACAGACATTCTATATTGCATTGCTGTTTCATGGGTTAATAACTCTCAAATTTAAATGTATTTTAATTCTGGGAGAAATACTTGGGGGTTTTTTGCCTCCAGACATTGGTTGGGAATTTTTTACTTCAGGCTTCAAACCAAACAAACGTTGGTGTTCTACAAGCAGAGAAATTTAAAAATATCTGGAAAGTGTGAAAGAGTGAGCCTGTTTTGCTAAATGCATAAAATGAAACCTCAGTGTAGGTCTCAACAATAGCCTTCCCCACTACTGTGAACACTCTCTCTTCCACAGACCTTCTGCTCTGCAGCAAGGGAACACTGTCTGCTCTGCTGCGTCCTCAGAGAACTTTGCAATACAATGGAGCACAGCAGCGATTCCCTGGGGAACACGGTGCTGATCATCGACTCCGATGTTTCAAACAGGAGCACCAGGGTTTCCCTTTTTAAGGTCTAAAAGAAACAGCTTGCCATATCACTCCACCCCAGCCCCCAAGCCATCTCAAGGCTTATCTGCATTGTAGGTAATGTCCTGGACAAAAGGATGAGGGGCTGAGATCAAGTTTAGGCTGCTCCTAACTTATGGAAAAGAAGGGTGAGATTATCAGTTGGAAAACTGAGGGAAGGAGAGCCCTGAGGAGCTGGCGGTGGTTTCTGTTGCTGCTGCCACTGGAGAGAAAGAGGACAAACGTGAGCTGCAACAGGTACTGCAGCAAGGGAACCCTGCTTCAGGCGCAGCTGCTGCCCTGCCTCAACCCAACTCCTCATCTTGACAAAGCAAAAGCAGGTCATGGGGCTACAGCCAGCCTCTTGCACCCAGCAGTCTGCTGTCCGTGACAACAGCCTATTTTGCTTGCAGTTTGGACCAGTCTTACTGGTACATACACCACAAACATTTGAGATGAGGACACTGTCTTGCCAAGGGACAGTCCCAGCAACTCCCCAGGAGCCCTGCCTGAAGAACCTAAACATCCTACTTCAGAGCTAACGACAGGATACCCTAACCAGGCATAGCTGATCAAAAAAGTCCAAGACTGACTCACAAGCCCATTATGCAGCTGCTTAGCCACTGTTCATTAACTGTAAGGAAAATGACCCCAGGCTCCCTGCATCAAAGAACCTTGCCATTTCTTCTTAATTAATTCTAAGCATCTTGCTGGCCTCGACTCTCAGTTGGACAACATCAACTGGAGTAGGTAGCATCTCATCCTGCCCTTTGCTACTGGCTGTACTATTATTTTTCCTGAGTAGCATGACCCCCACCCTCCTGAGATTATCAGTAGAAAATAAAATATTGCTGTGTTTTAGGACAAATACATGCATACATGAGATCCAGTCTTTTTAAATTTTGTTAGAATTAATGGTCAGGATATCTAAGGCAAATAGAAACATACTTCTAAGGAATTAAACCAAAACCCTGCAGTTTGCCACTCAGCCATTGCAGAATCACAACAGCACATGAAATGTTACATGAGAAACGGGTAAAAAAAGCCTTACACAGAAGCAAAACTGACTCATCTCCTTATTGCCAAAACCGAGAAAGCTGCTAAGCGTAAACAAACAACAGATATCCTGAAGAAAAAGGGACATCACAATTCCTTTCCCTGCTAATAGGCAGATCCACAAACCCGGACAAGCAGGACCATCCTCCAGCTGCTGCAAGCCAATCTGAGGGAAATGGCCAACACTACAGCAACATTCCCAGCAGCACAGGTGCCACTGGAGGCCAGAGAGCATCTGAGGCAATGACAGTTCATAGTTGTATTTGCTGGAAAGCTGTGGCAGTTGCAGGTATGATCCATTCCTGGAAGCCACACATATATTTGGATACCCAAGGAAACTGTTTTGGGTAGTATTCACAAAGGCATAGTTTAGCTTAGGCTGGCAAGCACCCTTTCTACAGAACAGGAAGGAGAGCAAGACAGACCATTTGTATATGACTGGAGTTCTCCATCTCTCTAGAGGCCCACAAAGACTACAGTTTGCACATGCTGAAGCCAGGCCTTTTGGGTACCCCTAAGTTTGGAGGAAACTACACAGGTAAATACGTAGGAGCATAGAAATATTCACACAGATCAAAAATCATTGCGAAGATACATTTTCTGGCAAAGTCAACCATCACAAACTCAGATACTACGGAATAATTGCCTTTTCTAATTACTAAAAGCACATCTGTTTGATCTTTGCAACATGTTTAACTGGTGCAGAAATTAGGAGGCTGGTTTTCTCGTTATTCTTTTAAAAGCAGCTTTCAAAGTTGAAACCACAGGGGCAACCTTAATGCCTCCATCCAAAAGACATATCCAACAGCTTTAAAAAATAGGCAGCCCAGCCTCTTTGTTAGAACAGCTCCTGAGACAACCACCAATTGCACAAGCCCATCACTCTCACAACTTGAATCCTTCCCACAATGCCACAACCACGTTTTCTGCAGTATTTCAAAAAGCAGCTAATAAGCTCAATTTTGCTTGCACTATTTGTTCAAGTCATTGCATTGTTTGTAAGAAGACCATTCAAAAGGAGACAAGAAGGATTTAGCACTACCTCGAATGAGCACTACTTAGCATCAGACACAGCACGTGCAAACTCCACGAAGCTTCACAGGGATTATCTCAGAATGACAAAGAATGCTGGATCACATGCCATGCACATGAAACACAAAGCCACTGAAAGATGCACTTTAGTAACAAGCCTTAGCCAGTTATTTATTGGAATACAATAAGTACCATATTGTTTATTAGAATGCACTTAAAATACTGAGCATATGGATTTTGGATCAATTCTTTGAGATGTTCTGAGCACGTGTACAGTTCGCTTTCAAATAAATCACCACCACATTCAAATATTGATAGTTCCTGATAAAGTCACTGAGTGCATCAGTTCTATGCTCTGGCCTGCTCTGGTTTCAAATGAGTAAGCTGACCAGAAAGAGTTGACTGATACTAAAAGTTTAGGAGTCTAAAGCTCAGGTCGCATTAAGTCAGAAACACATTAGCGATTGTAACAAAACACGCCATCTACCCCATCTCACAGGCTGCTCACTGCTCACAAACACTGGCCATCTGACCAACCACTCTTTGTCTGAGCTAACTCCCGGCTCACCCTCCAGAAACAAACAAGCAAATGGATCCCGTGTTTCCTCTGTAAGGACAGATACTCTCTTCCCCCAGGGTACTAGACTGAGACTGCATCGACAGGATGAGTGTTTTGTGTGTTGACTAAGCGCGTGCTGCCTTCTACATCTACTTCTAGTTCCAGCATGAAAATCAACATTGCACCTGTGCTGTCCAAATGGGTGTGTGTTCCAGAGACACAGCGGAGCAGAGAGAGCAGCCAGGATACATACAATACTTCACTTCTTCATAAAACACACATACTACACAGAGCAACGATAATCCCTTCTTAGTGGAAAATCCAAATTTTCAAAATGAATCCCCAAGCTAAAATGAATTACTGTGATAACTGCAAGCCTTGCATGAGCACTAATCAAAAAGGCACAGCTGACCACCTGCTTTGTGGCACCACTGGCACAGGGGCACCCTGCCCCTAATTGCTGCCCTGTGAACACACAGGGCTATGTACCCCACAAAGAGAGACAGCAGTGCTGGTAAACACAGGGACGGGAGCACAGCCTGACTGACTGTTGTACAGTCTCACTATGCACTTCTGCTGAGTGCAGCATAA
>NW_008680548.1:7131-7451 GCF_000695815.1 Acanthisitta chloris
GCAGCTCCAAACAGCAGGATGCAAAAATCTAAACGCAGGCCAAATAATTTCTTCTGCAACTCCAGAGAAACACACGGGAAACGATGCAAGAGAGAACAAAATTAATTGTACTGCCCCTGTCAGTACAAACCCATTATCTATGCAGGCTGCTAAATGAGAAATGCAGCATTTGACAATGCTACAGGCTAGGGCAATGTTCTTTACATACTTGTAAGTTATTTTTTTTAATTGCTAACAAAAAAAATGCAGTTACATAATAACACAAGGTAATAACCAAAAAAACGAAGTCACAAGATAGGCTCACAGCAACAGAGCCGGGG
>NW_008680549.1:0-16009 GCF_000695815.1 Acanthisitta chloris
AGGAAAGTTTGGCGGTGATGCTCGGGGTGCGGTGCGGGAAAGGGAGGAACGAGCACGTTCGTGTTTTTAGCTGGTTAGCCTGAAATTAATGTTCCTTTATGATTGGGAATGGTAGCGCCGTCTGTTTGCTCCTGCTGTCCAATGCGCGTAAGGGTGGTGAAAGAAGGGGAGAATTAAACCCGATTTGATAGATAGGGGTTGAGAACTTGCTTGGGCTTGAAGAAACAATAGCCAAATTTAGTAACGGCTGCGTGAATAAAGGTTAGACGTGAAATTGTGGCTATTCGAACGCACGCACAGCGAAGAGGTGTTTGAAGCCTCCTGTTTACCTCCGTAAGAAAACAGCTGCTGGCGAAACGTAAAGGGAGGGCCGGGACCAGCCCCGCGCCGTGCTGCACGTCTTGCCAGCTTTTTGACTTTTAAGTGACTGGGTGCGAGAGGGAAGGCGTGATTCCCGAAGCCTTTCGCTCCCAGCCACGAGGAGGTTAGCTGATGTTGGGGAAGGTTTTATTGTCCTCTGCACAAAGCACAAGTCGCAAACTCAGTGGTCCGGAGGCTTTGTTGTAGAAGCACAAAAGGATCACAACTTCGGGTGCCCAGAAGATGAAACAAAAAGTCCAGAGCGTTTGTAATTAAATAACTTGTCGGTGACCAAAATTAACACGCAGTTAATCGACCGGCTAAGGAACGAATTGAAAAGCCATTCAGGGCCATTTTATATCATTTGTGAAATCATCTTTAGTAGATGATTGCAGTGTAAGTTGTATGTGCTTCCAGTGTTTATCAAGTTTTTGGAAAGTCGGTCCTTCGTCTTTGTACAAACCCCTTAATCACTTTTCCCCAAACTAAGGGAACCTTGCCGCATTGTGCCGCGGGGCAGGTTTGCAGCGTGGCATTGTGACCCTCTGCAATCCTGGACCATCTCTGCTAAAGGAACTACCTCAGTAATTGGTAGATGGATGTTGCAGTCTGTGGGCAGGAGAAAGGGCAAAGCTAGAGCTATTTCTAGGGGATGCTCTGAAATATGTTGTTTGAAACTAAAAGAATCTCAGTTTGAGAACAGTGGCACAGGCCTCGGGTCATGACTTCCCTCGAATGAGGGGATCACGTTTAGTGGCCAGGCCTCTGGAGTTTAAAATATTTTCCTGTGCTAAAGTGTCACATTTAACATTCGGGAAATAGTTCTGTGCCAGTGAAAATAGTGCTTGCTCTGGAAGCTCAGTTAGTAAACCTTGACATCTTGTGACATATAACGTTAGATATTTACCATTTATTAGTCGTTTGTTTCCTACCTAGTTACTTTTTAGGCGGCAATATCTCTTGCAAGTGGCTGATACTTTATAATGAAATTTTGACCCTATTTCTGATACAGAAGTGATCTCTCTTTACAGACGCGTTTTTATGAATTGAAACAGGTAGCTTACTAGCAAGTCATAGCTGAGAAACATTATCCCTGTAATGTAGAAATATCTAGAAGGTCTTTGCAACAGTGAGCTGGGTGAAGCCCAGTTTTTAAAGATTCTAAATATTTCTGTAGTCTCTAGGAACAAAAAAATGTGTTTTCAGCTTCAGCATAAACTGGCTGTAAATTACAGGTCTTAGCATGAGCTGCCTAACAGGGTGTCTAAGGAATGAGCTGAATCTGGGTGAAATTTTGGATAATAGGAGGCAGCTCATATGTGCATAGAGGATAAAGAAATTCTTCCTTTCTTTCTATTCATCCATGTCTTCTGCTTTTAAAAAGTCCGTTGTATATGTTTTGTGGTCTAGGGAGCTGGCAGCCCAGTAGATTGCCACAGTACACGTTTCCATGGAAATAATTGAGATGTAATAAATAAAGGCACTCTGAGGTCACAGGTTTCCCAATTCAGCTGAGAAGAAAACAAGCATAAATTATGTGAATGTATGTGTAGCATTTAGGACTTAAAATAATTTACCATTTTTCTCTTTTCCATGTATTTATTTCACTTTGTATAGCAGCTTTGCTATTTATTAACCACTACTGAGATTTGTGTATCCTTTTTCATTCAGAAAGATTATGCACTAAAATAGGATCAGTCTGTGCCTGTGATGAAAGGGATTATTCTGCATGCTAAAGGCAAGTTGCCTGCACATTAACTGGGAGTGATGCTGACTTTAAAGAAGTGACTGACTTTGACAGAAGTAGTGAATGTTGACTACTCTTAGATGCAGCTATTGAAAATGAAGTGATGGCAAACCCAAACTGGATGCCAGCACAGCTGCAGGTCAGGTGGCCCCTGTGCTGTATTATCAAGTCTCAGGTTCAGCCTGGCAGAAACTTGCAGTAATTCCTGCAGCTGTAACTCCACCAGTAGCCCTGGGCTTCCCCCTGACATGGGATTTATGATTTGCAATATAATACACTGATTTGTTTTGACCATCAGTTTGTGCAAACTTGAAGTATTAAGCTCATAGGTGGTGGTTGGGGACAAAGTACTACTTTGCTTAAAGGAAGGCGGTTTCCGATCAATGAGGATGAAGTAAAAGTGCGAGGGGTTTAGTCTTTGTTGTCTTACAAAGTAAACACTTTGGGGACAGTGTGGTGGTAGCAGTGATGGAGCAAAACATTGGCCTCTTCTGAAGCTTTTCTTCACATCACAGATGAATCCCATGAAACTAATTTTCCTCAGCACGGACTCTTGCCCTGGTGCCAGTAACCTCATCTGCTGCGAGGTTTTCCAGTTCTCTGCAAGGAAGAGCTGTGCCTTAATCAGTGTCGTTAAAACCACGTGGTCCTGAACCCCAGAACCATAACACAGTTGTGAATGTCAAAGCACATTGTCTATCCTCCATTACAAGGGATGGGGACTAATGTCAACACCAGTGGCCTTAAAAGTTTGCTTGGTGCTGTCTGCTGTGGGGAGCACCACGTCCTCTCGGTGGACTGAGGAGATCTTCCTTCTTGCCCGTGGTCAAACTGAGTCTTCTCATGCTACAATTTGGAGGTGGTTCTGTAAGGTGCAGCGCTGAGCTGCTGGTAACAGCAACCCGTAGGTTTCCAATCCCATGTAATTGTAATTGAGGAATTACTGGACTGCAATTTGTGGGGACTGGACACGCATTGGCACAAGGTTTTAAGCATCAGATGCACTTTGGCTGCTGAATTTGACAGTTCTGCAAATTGCTGTCAGCTTGCAAGGGTATTTTGTGCATAAACGTGCTAGTTGGTAATCAAACTGTTTTGCAAAAGAATGCACTAATTAACTCTAGATTTGTTATCCTACTTGAAGTTGCAGAATTGCTGTCACATTTTTTTGCTTTCTGTTGGCAAAAAATGCTGATAGAAACTTTTGATTCACACCCTACCTGCCTCATTTGTGTCAGTCAAGAAGAGAAAAGGGGGGCTGCTCATTACTTCGTTATCTGCAAAGTAAATAAAAATACTTCAACCATTTGCTGAGTTCCAATTAGTTGATTGCTATGAATGATCTTCTTTAAAGGAATGCTGTTTTACCTATCTGCTCATACAAAGGTTTGATTTTGAATGTCTTGTGAAAAGGATTCTCTTTGTCTTGATTGATGTCAAGAATAAAAGCGTGATGGTAATATCCCTTTGAAAGCTATTGTATTGTCAGCTCTGGCTGACAGCAGGAGGCCCTCCTAGTGCTATAGATTAGCGCTGTGAAAACACTGACATTTTCTTTGTTATATTGCTGTTGTTCTGCTTGCAAAGTCAATTATACAATGTCGGAGCTCAGTTACAGAGTTGACTGTGGAAGTAACAATGTCTTTCATACTTGTCTTAAAGATATAATTTTCCTTTTTTTCCCAGTTGATAGAGAAGAACCTGAAGGTACTGGAACAGTACATTCTACAAATTAAATTTTGACAAGTATAATCATAATTGCCAAATACAAGAGACTTGTGCGATTATCCTTTAATTTTACAGTTCATTCAAGTTTCGGTGGAATTTTATTGATACAGTGAAAGCAGAAGCTAAAATTGATAAAACTCATATCAAATAAGATTACGCTCATGATTGTTCTTTATCAAGTGTAGCTTTTGGGGGATTAGGAATAATTGGAGATGTTGGTGTTTCATTGTGGGGCTGGTGCCCTGAGAGCGTTTGAATCCATGCAGTATACCGAGCAGTGCCTTCAGGGATTAGCCTGCAGTTTTTAATTTTTGCCGGTGTATTTTGCTAGAAGCCTAGCAGTGTTCTCCCCTGAACTCCACAAGTCCCATTTTCCTGCCTTTCTCTCCCTCCGGTATGCTTTCCTGGACGGGATCTGGGTGGTATTTAACTGGTTTTACTGATTGAAACTCCTGCCTGTGTGCAAACACCTTTTAATTGCGGCCTGTTCCCATTGGTCTCGGTGAATATAATGAATAAATGTGGCCAAAAATTGAAAAGAGTGGGAAAGGCAACGCGAAAGGTTTAAATATGAATGGGAAGAAAATAGAAATCTCAAACATTTAGTGATGCTACGTCTAAAGCCATAGAAGAAGAACAACTACCATGTGGTAGTGGTTCTCAGAGAATACCTCCTGTTTTTCCTTCAAAATTTTTTGAGTACAATCAGTGCAAGTTAAAGAACATCATTCACTGCTGAATTGCTTCAGATGACACGTGCGAAAAAAATAATCAGAGCCCTCTTGTAGGACGTTAATTGTAGGATTTCTAAATTACTATTATAAACTAATAGAGTAACAAAAGATTCTACAGTTACCAGTAATTTGTCTGGATTTATTTTGTTTTTCTTCAATAATTGAAAATTAATGTCTTGAAGTGAAAGCAGATGTTCATGCCATCCTCTGAATTGGATCTAAAAATGATGTTTTGTAGATGTGTTAAGCTTGTGTAAATACAGATTGTCTTATCGTAGATGGAGCTTTGGCTTGGTTTTATCTATTGTTTGGTGCCAAATTAACTTCTAGGTTAAACCTGGGTAAGTGGTTTCAGCTTGGTTAAATTAACTAAATTGAATGGTTGGGGTGGAACCCACTGATAATTATGATACTAAAGGCTTTAAAAACGTACCTCACCTGCCTGCTCTGTGAGTGATGAGTCTTCCTCATAGTGCAGAATCAAAATTTACTTCTGTTTTGATAAATACCCTTGTAATTGTTGACTCAGCTATTTTTATTGGACTGGTTGATTTTTATCTTTCTTCCTAATTCCGATTTGTGAAATCATTCTTAGATGATTACAATGCTTGAAAAATGCGAACCACATTTTTTTAGAAAAATAAATAATCTCTTGGTCTCATGTGCCAGATGTATTATAATATTCTCTTAAACAAAAGATTATTAATTACCCACAATAATTGAACTGTCTTATAAAAATGCCTACGTCGGGCGCTCGTCGCTCCATCAGTATTTGCCGTAAATGCCTCTGAAAAAGGTGGTTATTCTGTTCCCTTGCATACTAGTAAATGCGCAGGAGTAATGAAATGCTACTGATATAAAACCTATTAGAGACTTCTGCTAAATCTTGGCTGACAAATGGTGGTGGAGGGGAGGGCCTGGTTCTGGTGGGCACGGACTCGGAGAATGCAGGTGGGAGCTGGAGCCAAGCGAGGACCACTCGGAGCTCTTTGTAGCATGTGCATTTATTCCACATACTTTTAGAGCCCAGAAGTAGAATATTGTGCGTTTTCTTTCCTGATGTCCATTAGCAAATGCAGAGAAGCCAGCTCCTTGTTCTCTTAGGAAGGCGATGGGAGTTTTAAGTACTACATCTTCTTGCCAACACCTGGGTGTATGTACCTGTGGGGCAGTGAATTGCAGTGGCTTATCGGGGTCACATTATTCTGGGGAGTGGGAGGATGTGCAGAGACTAAATGGTCTCTTGTGACATTTCCAGCTACAGAAGGCTTGGGCTTCGACCTCTTGCAATGGTTTGTTTTCTCCAATGCAAACAAAGGGACCCGATGGGGTTGGGAACTGGGTGATGCCATTTGGAACGGGCTCACAAATCTCGCTGTGGTACAGTGAATTGGTGTGTGGCATTAGCTTTCCACAGTACAACTTACTTCGGATAGCGCTGCAATACCCGTCTGAATCTAGCGATAAGTAGCTTCATTATATTGTTTGCATTTGCTTAGAAAGAAAACCTTTTCCTTCCTAGCCACAGATTAGGCAACAGAAAGACCAATTTGCAGAGCTCGTAAATGCCACTTGTTAATCATATGCAGTACAATTATTAATTTTTTTTTTTCCTCTTTTCCCCCTTGGATGTATTAAGTCAACTTTTTAGCTTTTTTATGTAATTGAAATTTGCCCTTTTGTTACCTGGGCCTGAATTATTTTTGAAATGTAGTCATTACCTGCCCTGCTGTGAGGTTTATCTCTTCTGTTCATCCTAATTAAATAAAACATACTGTTGTTCGCTGGTCTCGTGTTGAAGTGAATTACCTGCCTGAAGGCTCGCGCTGGTGTCGGGCTCGCTTGTTGTTGCAGCAGCAGCCGTTGACTAACACATTTACTTTTAGATTTTCATTTCAAAGGGCTCAGTTTGTGCAGTGTGACAGGTGAATGGTGAATGCTTTACAGGACTTTCAAGAGCTGAACAAACAGTAAAGGACTTACTGCTACCACAGCGGAGTGGCAAGTACAAATGTAAGGCAGCCTTTGTGGCAGAGAAGTGTTTCCTTTGCTGGATAAAGGCCACTCAGGAGACCTGAAGGGCTCGCTTGGGTATGCTGGGGGTGAAATAATCTCAGTCGTGATCTCATTTAAACCCACCCTACCTGTGTGTTCTCCTGGGCAATTTCTAGTGGGGTTGATCTCGTCTCTCTTTGTAGCATCACCCGCAGTCGTGTTCTCCTTGAGTCTGGCACTGATAACGAAGGCTGCTTCAGAAGTGTAACAGTTGGAGTTTCTTTACGCAGAAGTTATTTCTAGTTCACATTAGAGAAAGTAAACAATGCATTCAGGTTTTAAAGTGAAGCAGAGGGAAAGGTCCCTGCTTGTGGAGAAACAGTTTGTTGAAGCCTCTGATAGCACTGCGGAAAACGCGTTTGCTCACTAGTGAAATCCTGTTACGAGTAAAAGTACAAGAGTTAACAAGTCGCTATGCTCCAGTCTCTGTTGGCTCCTGCTGGGCTCTGGAGGTTTGGTCAAATGTGGCCTAATTCTGCTTTCCAAATATTAAAAAAAATTACACAGAGGGCAAAAAGACAAGTTCTTAATATGCATATCCTGGGAAAATCCTAAACCAGTATTTTTACCCCCTCCAGTCCCAAGGCTAATCAAAATTCCTTTGTTTCCACATCTACCATTAAAATATATGCCTCCCTTGGTTGCCTGCTGACTGTACAAGTTTAACCACTCAATCGATTGGACTCACAAAAGCCGTTACTGGCTTTACATAGCATTTGCCTACAGGTAATTTAGAGATGGGGGTGAGGGTCCAGACAACTTCCAACAGGATTGGTACTTAAATGTGCAGCTCTGCTCATTTCTTGATGGCCCTCACCTGGCTGAGATGAGGTTTCTCTGGGTTACCATGGAGGCAGGTCAGCCAGGCATCCACCTGGTGCTTGTTGGAGCTCGTTTCACATGGTGGGCAGCTGAGTGGTAGAAGGTAATGTTAATAAAGACAGACTTGCCATGCTCCTTGAAGAGAGAATGTTGGGTGTGATGCAGAGATGAAGTCCTTCACTGGGTGAGCATCTAGGACCCATTTTTGCAGTCTTTAGAGCGAGTGCAATTTTCTCCCTTGACATTAATTGCACCTGGACTGAACGTGTGAATATGAGTCTAAGTAGTTTGAATCTGCTGCTGTTGTTAATTGAGATTCCTGTTGATGTTGGAGGACTGTGAGTAGCCATAGGGTGAAGCCTCTGTCTTGTTTCTGTGGGAGTGTTTCTTACTGGTCTTGTTGGGGATTGAATTTTATTCTCCTTCATTGCACTGCAATTGAAAGAGCAAGAGAAGCAAAGAGATGTGATGTGAGTAGTCATTTGGCACCTAATGCTGTAGAGAACATCTCCTGCTTCTTCTGCTGACTCTGAGATTGCTGCTGGGGGCATTTCTAGGAGAGCACTGGGAAGGTTCAAGGTGCAGAAGATGCAGCAGGGCTGTGGGAGCTCCTCGATGGCACTGGGGGAACCCAAGAGACCTGAGTTGTGTTTAACATCTGTTAATGCAAACAGGTACAGATTTGTGTGAGAAAAACTGACTGTGATTCTGCATCCTTTCAATCTCCTGTCCCCAAAACTGGAAAACTAAAAGGAGGTAGAGAAAACACATGGTAGAAGGATGAGCTTCATACTTTGGGAAGCAGAAATGCTGAACAGAGAAAGAGGGAAACAAAATAAGGAAAATAGGAAATCTGTTGTTGGCATTTGAGCATGGAAGGTGCCTGATGATAAGATCCAAAGTTTCGGCACAAAGGTTGACTTACCTGGAGCTTCATCTGTCGTATTTTTAACTTCAATGTAAAGACTGAAAGAAGGAACAGATCTGGAAAGTGACTCTAACTCCATGGAAAAGGGCGAGATTAAGCACAAACAGAAAAGAAAACACTAGATATGTAAACCACCTAAACAAAATAGCTTTTCTGCTCTTACTGGACAGTGACAATGCTTTCCTGCCTGGAGGAGTGCATTTGTTGTGGTTTATAGTTGTTTTCTGTTTAATATGGAGAAATTTGTGGACAAGTGTGATTGCAGTCAGTAATTCTTGAAGTTTCAACTATTTTATGATCTGAACTTGGGCTGTGAGGACTCCTAATTGTTCAGGGTTTTGGAGGGAAGAGGAGGCTAGGGTGGTAACTGAAAAATGCAGGATTTCAACACCTATTATGTGAATGCACACAAATACATGTAGTGTATGAAGTGTGTCTGTGTGTAAATGAAAGAGAAGGCCTAGAGGAATAGGTGGTATCTTATTGCTGGGCCAACTCACATGGTTGCAAAATGCAAGGAAGTTTTTCTGATGCACAAACCTGCCTTCTGCTCTGAAAAAAAGCAGCAGCCTTCTGACTATTTTGCTTGATAGGTAAATGTAGATTTGTTTCAATTTACTTATTCAAGCTCTTACTCAGATTTCTGTTGCTTCATTGGATTACTCACATGAGTAAAGGTATGTTGGATTACATAGTAATGCCAAGTCTGTATATTATTTATTGCTGAATGTTGTGGATACATTTCAGTTGGGTAATTTGCTTGTGGCCTCCTTTATTTCTAGGAAAATGGCATGCCTTGCCCTTCATAATTTCTTTGCTTTTACTGACCAGACTGTTCCCCCAGAGGGCATGTGGGATGTGGCAGAGTATTGAAAATACTGGGATGGAGAAGTAGGGGAGGAGGGCTGTGTGTGAATTGCACCTGATTTATGTTTATGCTAGATTTCTGTGGCAAAAATGGTGTGTTTCTGGCAGTGATACTTTGTGGGGAGTATAGTAGGCAGCTCTGGTTGACAGAGTTGTTACCTTGAGAAGAACTTTTTCTTAAAGATAAAGAATTACTTTTGTCTAATTCTGAGCATACTTGAGGAGTATGGTACAATGTCTTATGAGCCATTTTAAAATGAAACTGTGAGTCCTTGTCTTTGGATCTTGTACTGAGTCTTGCCTAACGCTTGTAGATGAGTTCTAATGATCCAACTCTTCATTTCAAGGGTGTTTTCTTTTCTAATTTCTTTCCTGCTTGATAACAGATAAGTGAGATTTGTTTTAGAACTCCCATTTGGTTTATTTTGATTACTATTTTTGGTCTTAAATAAACACTTAACAGAGAGCTTCTGTTTTCGTTCTGCTCAATAGAAGTGAATTCAGGAATAAGCCCATGCTTAGAGCTGAGGGTCTGAGCAAACCCAGCCCTGAGAGATGCTTGGCAGAGCCGTGGTGTGCACCGAGGGGTGCTGAGGAGTGAGGAGCTGCCAGGCCCTGCCTGCAGAGCTGCCAGGCTGCGCCGCTGAGCATCCCTGGCTGCAGCAGGAGCTGCTGCTCACAGACCTGGGGGGACAAACCCTGCCATGACTGGCAGAAAGATGCTGCTTCAGTGGTGAGGCTGTTGGTGTCATACAGGCAGATCTCCCACGAGTGGGGTTTGCTGGTCTCTGACATACACCAGGAAATCTCCCAAAGACCAAATGCATATTTTCATGAAGAGCTATCTATGATTTTTATCTCCTTGCCGGTGGGGCTGTATTCAAAATGTGGCTGAGAAGAAAATGCATAGAAAAATGAGCTTTTAATTTGTCACCTGCTGCTGTACCACCCTGTCCTCCTTGAGATGCCAAGTTGTAAATGAGGTTTTTGTATCCCCACACACGGCCATCCAAGAAATGTTCTGTGTGTCGTAGCAGTCAGTGGCACAGCTGAAGACATCAGACTGGTGGCTTAAAACCTGCTGCTGTCTGATTGGCACAAGCAAAGCCAACGTGGCACAAAACCTGAGCAAACAAAAAGGCAGGTAGAGAAATTGTTGTCTTCAGTGGCCTGGGAGGTTCTGGCTGCCTCCAGAGCAGGGGCTGCTCGGACTGTTCTGTCCTGTGATGTTGAGGAAAAAGGAAGTAAAATTGATTCTTCGTGCTATCCCTCAGAGTGCCGCTGGAAAATTCCCTTTAAATGAACCTTTGAAAAATGCAAAATTGGTTCTGCAGATTTTATTTTGGAGAATAGTTTCCTGTCTGGCTGCACATCCTCTGGTCTCTTCCACCACGTGTGTTTCTCTGAGCACCAGGGGCAGCAGGTAATGCCAGCTGCCAAATGCTTGTCTCCTAGCAAACCTCAAACCACCTAACAAAAACTTAATCTTGAGGTAGACACCAAGAACTTGATTTTTAATTTATGGACAGATGATGATGGTTTGAAGGGAAACTAGCCCAGCGGTGGGACTGGCAGGAAAACTGGCTGTTCCCAGTCCCTCTCCAGTCAGGAGAGCAGCTGCTGCTGTTTCAGTGTCCCTGGCCAGACAGAGCCAGGTGCCCTTTGCCAGGGTATTTGAGTGCTCGTATTGATTAGGCAGCTGAAAATGAATAATAAGAGGAAATAAACCTGTCTTACATGAAGGTGTTATTGAACAAAACTAATCTCATGACAGTGTCTTCTCTGCCTGCCTTCTCTTCTGTTTTCTTCCTCGTGTCTGTAGCCTGTGAAAATGTCAGTGGAGTCCCTTTAGCAACTTTCTGCAGCATCTCTCCTACCACAGAGCTTGGGAAGCTTGAGAGTGTTTTGCTTTGGAGGGATACCTACCAGTAGGATTTTCTCCCCAGGTGGAAGCCTCTTTAATGGTTTTTCCTCCTTGGAATCTGTGCTGGTTTTGCTCCTTGCAGTTACAGAGAACCACAACCCTGGAGCATGTTAGCAGGGCTCTCTGGGTTGGTTGTGCCTTCAGGGAAGGAAGCTGGCAGGGAAGGATGAGGCAGGACATGGCCTGCATGGTCATCCAGAGTGATGAGCCTGCAGTCCAGCCCCAGCCACTGCTCAGCTCATGGTTAGGTGATGGAATGATCCCACTGCTTTGGGAAGCTGAAGGCTACTGGTGCTCTTATTAGAGGGATTTTTTCTGCTCTTCTGTCTTTCTTACTGTCTGCTGCTGGCTTGACTCAATTTTCTTGTATTGGCACATCCCAACAGGTTTATTTTCTTCTAAAGATGTTCTTAATTTGATGTTGCCATGTTGGAAAAATACACACCGGTCCCTGGCTTAAATGCAGTCTGCAAATTGGCATGTGTTAAACCCACTGCTCTGGAAGGGTATGTGGAGATGAGTGTTGGTTGGTTTGATGCTATTGTTACCTTACACTAAGCCTGTGAAACTGTTTTTTTGCCTCCTGGCTGCCTGGCACAGTCCTATGGCTGTGCCCACTGATGCACAAGGTTAGGACTGATCTGATGGGGTTAGTTCTTTCTGTTTCTTGCTCCTTGTCCTGGTGCCTACCTAGCAAAGGACTTTTGGGAGCTGATTTTACCCACCAACCCATGAGAAAAGCAACCCTGTAGCTCTCTGCAGGCCATGGACAGGTCTGGTGTGTGTTGGTGCAGGGCAGGGTAGTCATTCTCAGCAGTGTCTGAGTGCAGTGGGTTTGGGTCAAGCCTTTCTGAAAAGAACTTCAGCCAAAGAGCCTGGACTGTGTCCCCTGACGTGTGGTGTGGGTATGCATCTGCTTATGCAGTCAACCCATGGGCAGATCATGAAAGCCCTGAAGATGTGCCCAAGAAATGACAGCTGTTGATGCAAATGCTCAAATCTGTGCTGAAGCAAAGGCTGCAAACCCACATGAGTACAGCCCAAAGAAGTTCACTGAAAGTGATGAAGAATAGACTCAAATTGTACAACTGCTTGCTGCTCTCTGCCATTCCTGGGAGAATCATGTGTCCCAGTGGATGTGTGAGCTGTGGATTGCTCTGTGCTGTCCCAACTGCAGGGGCTGGATGCTGCTCCTCATCCCTCTCTGGATGGGCCACTCAGCCACACAGGCTTTGAAAGCAATGCAAAGCAGAGAGGGAAAGAAAGAGGGAAGGCACCCAAAGATCGAGTTTGGCTGGTGTTGTTCACTGCTCCTATGCTGGTGCAGGTTGCTGGCAGCAGCCTTGCGTGAGGCAGCATTGCTAGGGAACAATTTTCTTCTCTGTTCGAACTTAGTGGAAATAATGCCACTAAGAAATTAGGTTATGTATCTCAAGGGAAAGGGAGATTTGTTATTCTGCTTTTAGCTTGCACCATAGGCTGTGTCACCAAGGGGCCTGCTCCACCAAGTGGGTGCTCCTGCTAATCCTGGCAGGTAAATGCCAGCTGGTCCTTTGGCAGAGGCTGATCTGTCTCCTGTGCTTGGATGACAGGAGAGAGGATGGTGAATCTCAGCTATTTTGGCTGCTTTATCCAGGCTGGTTTCTTATGGGCAAGCCTTGGCTATGGTTGACTCAAACAGCACTGTGTCCCTTCGTGTCATGCCTAGGCTGGCTCACGTTTCTGGTCTTGTAACATCTCAGTGACTTTGCAAAGGACAAAGCCTCTGCTGCCCAAAGCACCCAGTGCCCTTGGGCCCACCCAGCTGGTGGCCAGCCTGGCTTTTAGTGCTGTGGCAGTGCCTTCTGCTTGTTTGCAATTCTTACTTAGCTTTTTTTCTGATATAGCAAATTTTGATGGCTTTCCCTGGTAGGAAGGGCATTTTTTTCCTTTTTCTTTTTCCTCCCCCCTTGTTTGCTTATTTTTAGTCACATGAAGTAAAAGAATTGGCTGTTTGCCAAGAAGAAAAACCAACAAACAAAAACCCCAAAGCAACCACAGCATTGTACCTTTCCTTGCTTTTAAAAAACATTCCCTCGTAAGTGTAACTAATGATGTGGGGTTTTAGTAGAAGCTTATGATTCAATGTTAAACCAATAGTACATCAAAGAAAATAGGGTGGTTTCTTGTGTGCTTTCCTATTTATTAATTTTGTTCAGATTTGTGAAAACATTGTAGCATGAAAATAGGAAGAAATGTTGTCTTGTATAAAGGAATACAGGAGAGTAAGATCTTTAACCCCAACATGCTTGTGCAGTAGTGTTGGTTGCACTGCAGTCTGGGCTCCCAAACAACCTCACTTAAGAAAAAAATGCTTTAAATTTTATAAATATTGCTGTGTCTCTTTCTCTTTCTTCTGCAATACCTAACATACGTTGTCTGTTCTGCTGTTAACTCCCTGATGCAGAATTCCTAAGTTTGGGCTAATAGAAAATTTGGAGGATTCTTCATTATCTGAACCTCTTGAGAAATACCAAATATGTTCCAGTAATTGTGGTGTAGTACAACAGGGAGTCACACTGGCAGTTTGTTGGAAAGGGTTTTTCCTGTAGTTATGAAAACCATACAACTATTAAAATCCCCAAAACTGAAACCATTGGGATTACTCATATACTTACAGTTAAGCGCATGCCTAAAGGTAGATACATTCAGCATGCCATTTCTGACTGGTGTTTGATTCCTAGCTTGAGAATATCAGAAAAAACCCCAAACCATTCCTCAGTCACATCAGTCGTCTGCAGCCTTTTCATTCTGTGCTTCCACATGCTTTCATACTGGGCTGTGCTTGCGACAGAAGCACCCAGGTTTGCTATAAAGCAAATTAGTGATAATAAAGAATGAAAAGTTTGCAAAATAGTAAAGACTTGGAGTCAGATTTCTCCCCTTCTGCCTTCTCTTCTGCCTCTGCCATAGCTCCTGGGTGAATGTGCAAATGTCACTTAATTTTTTTTCCCTCCCCCCCCTCAATATTTTCCATCTTGGTTGCATGCAAAGAGGGTATAACATTTGTCCCTTGGAGAGTAGAGTGAATTTATTAAATACTGTGAGATGCTGGATAGGTAAAAGTGAAATGTAACACCAGTATTGTAGTTCAGGCCATAATAATTGGGTTAGTGTTGTGGCTGTTTCATCTTTCCTGTTATAGAAGATGTTTTTCCTGTTAATTATATTCTGTAAGACCGAAAGTGATGCTTTCTTTCTAGCTGCAGTATAGGCACTTTTTTTCTTCTTTCTGGGCAATCTCTTACTGAGAAGGTGCTGGTTACCTTGCACTTCTGTCCACAAGGTAGCAATAGTACCAGCTCTCTGTATTTCTTAGTTTCTCTCTTGAAAACCTCCTTTGGTGAAATATTTTGTATCTTGTATGTGAGTTTCTCTTAGAAAACACTGGTATGTGCCTGTAAGTGTATTGATATATCATCCTAAGGAGTTAGTTAGCACCTATTCTTCTTATGAAACAAAATGAGTTTTGTGTCTATGAAACTGTCTGAACAATTTGCTTTGAGCAGAAATTTGGAAATATGAAGGTTGTGGAGTGTAACTAAAGAAAAAAATATTTTCGTTGCACTTCTTTAAAGAAGATTCATTTGCACAAGTATCAATATGTGGGGGAATTTAATTGTAAAAACTGCCCCAGCTACTTTGTACAAAAATATAATGCAGTACATAAACTCATTTTAGACACTACTTATTCTACTGTGTCCCATTAGTTGATGTTTACACAGCGCTTTGAAAATGTAAAGCGCTATATAAGTGCTTATTATTACTTTATTATTATTATTCTCCCTCTTGAAAAAAGACCCTCTAGGGAGAGGGAGACTTGCTTTGCATTTCTTCTGTAGTGCAGATCCCACAAGAAATTTACCCACTTGTTTTGGTTTGTACAGTCTTCCCTCCACATTTCCATGCTTTTGGAAAAAAAAGTACTGTGTTTTAGAGATTACAGAGCTTTTATTTAGTTTATGCTGGGTAGCTGCACCAATGAGAATATTATTTGGAGGCATATAAAGATCTTAAAATAGCTTTTTATTCCACTCTGTGCAATAAACTGAATGGCTGCCCTGGTCTCAGCCCCTGTGGGCTGTGGGGGTTACAGGGGCCCCTTACCCAGTCTGGGCACTGAGGGATGAGAAGTGGGTGATAGTGCCCTTTGCTGGGGTCCTCTGCCAGTGTGGGACCAAGGACAAAGCTGCTGAGTGAAGGGAGTGCAGGGACAGTGCCAACAAAGCCTGAGAAGAATTTCCTTCCTAAAGAGAGGAAGCACTACAACTTTTTCTGCAGTATCAGAACTGTTGTTTTTCCATGTGAAGAAAAACTGTCTTCACCTCTACACTCTTGTAACAGCAGTCTGTATCACTATAGGAGAACAAAATTTCAGTTTATTTTAACCCCCTTTATTCCTTGAATCCTTATAATAAGAATGGCTTTTATTGGGCAATACTAAGCATTTCCATCCTGAAATTCAAGAGGAATTCCCTGTGCCTCTGTGTTATATACTGTGCCATACTATGGTTGAAGCAATAATTATGGTCGATGAAATTTGGAGTTATTTTTCTCAGGTCCCTCTAGACTTGCATTGTCATAAGTTAGGGCAGCAGTAACCATAAGCCTCCTTTGAGCACAGTGAGGAACATTCCACTTCTCTTCTCCTTTTACCTTTGTTGCACTGTTCTCAGGTGCTCTGGCCCCTGCCTGGCCTCATGCTGGGTTCCCCGCAGTGCAGTAGCTCAGCTTTCAGTGTTCCCAGCATTCACAGCCCATCCTTGCTGTCAGCTGCATTTTGGGAAAAGGTACAGAGGAAAGGG
>NW_008680549.1:16030-17620 GCF_000695815.1 Acanthisitta chloris
ATTGTTTATTACAGAGCATAACCTGACTTAGGTTTGTCACTGGATTTGGCCCTCAGTTACGTCACCACACATGGCCACTAAATAATGAGGTCACTTGCAGCATTCCAGCCTGGTTTCCATCAGAAATGGGGTTTTATGCATGTACCCTTTGCTGGTGGTTCAGTCTGAGCTGGTGTCCCCAGGCAATGGTAGGGGGTGCTGGTTGATGGTAGCTGTGGTTCCAAACCTCTGCAAACAACAGCAGGGTGAAAGAAGGAAGGAAACCTCCCCCAAATCAGCTGGGAAGGTTTCAGCAAATGCTGAACAGCTCATGCAGTGTGGGAGAGGCTGCAGCACGTGGGAGTTGGGGATGTTGTGACAGGTTGGGCCAGTCCTGGTCATGTTCAGGGCTCCCTTTCCTTTATTCACTTAAAGTAATAAACAGTTCAGCTGTGACTGACAGCAGTCCCAGACGTTGTCTAAATCAAAGCTGAAGTGTAAGTGTGGTCTGATAACTTAAACCCACGTATTGTGTTAGTACTTTATAATGGGTTCATCAGCCTTGTCACTGCAGGTCGCATGCTTTAGCTACAGAGAGGAAAAGCATTAGGCTGCAGGGAGGTGAGGGATGGGATGGGGCTGGCACTAGCTGGGGGGAGTAGGGGATGGGAAGTGCTTTGTCTCTTGGGTTGCTTCCTCCTGAAGCTGCCAGCCCTGAAATAACCACCCAGGAAATTGGCCATGGGCAAGTTTTGCTGTGCTCAGTGCCCAGGGACTTGTCGGTATTGGAAAGGTGGTGAGATGGATTGGCACAGCCTTGCATCCCTCCCTGCTTTGTTCCTTTCTGCATAGCAATTAATTTGGGGGTGGAAGGTGTAAATTTTTATAGACTGGAAGCTTTAATTCAGTATGAAACGCAGTTCACTTGGGCACTCTGGATTGTTTGCCTGATTGCAGATGAATGCCCAGAGGCTGAGCCTGGTGCAGCAGTAGGTGTATGGGCTTGATACAGTTAAAAAGGACAAAATATTTCCACAACTTCTCTTGCCTCTCTCAGTCCAAGCCTGACAAGTTTGTAGAAAACTTGTCAGTGAGAACAGACTTGTTACTGAAACCTGGCTCCAGGTGATGCCCAGCACAACCCCTGGGTGATGGAGGGCACATCCCATACCCCACAGGAGACTCGTAACTGGGAGAGCTCCAGAGAGATCAAATTTACCTCCTGTGCCTTAGCAAAGGTAGCCAGCTGCAATGGGAGTGAAAGTCATCAGACCAGCATGCTCATCAGGTTTCCTTGACAGAACTCATCCCTTCCCCTCCAAGTGTCATTTTCCATATGTGTTTTAGTGACAAACACGAAAATGACAAAACAGAAGTGGAGGTGGCAGTCACTGCCCTCCCTGTGGGGAACAGGGTTGGGATTCAGCCTTGGGGCAGTGCCAAGGGATGGGGTGTTTGTCCCTGGTCCTTCAGTGTCCCCACACCTCCCTGAACGACAGGGGATGTGCCAATCTCCCTGCACACACCAAATAAACCTTGAACACCAGCAGGCACAAAGATGCTCCAGAATCACAACCCATTTGTGCGGGGGCAAAGGAGAGGGAGCAAACC
>NW_008680550.1:0-8068 GCF_000695815.1 Acanthisitta chloris
TTAATATAGTTTAATATAGTTTATAAAATCCTGAATATAATCTAGTATACAAATAATTTTCCAGTCAGTTCATAAATATATTTTTTAGATTTAAATGTTGAGATGCTAGGAAATATGATTGCTAACAGGAACATAAAAAGATTAATAATTTTATAATCCCTCTTTAATGTGGAAATACATGAATTTGAATAGATACGTCTTCCTAGCTAAGGGATTGTCTCCTTTCTAATTCGCAATCACAAATCTGTCTATCAATTCCACGTATAAAATAAGCATCAAGGTGGAAAGCAGTCTTGTCATTCCCACTCTCCTCTGCGCACATCTAATTTGAATGCAGAAATCCCATTGTGTGAAAATCACTAAAAACAGCATCAATGTATTTCCTATTTTACACAGGTCTAAGACTCTGTCCAGAGAAACCGCAATTTTGGTGCTCCCTTTTATCGTGTGTCAAGAACTGCAGATGTTATGCAGAGTATTACTAAAAGAACCAACTACTAGACACTTACTACTTTTAGTACGTTTTACCCTGCTCAGAAGCTGATGGTCCCTGCTATGTACATGGGGGAGGATAAATCCTCTGCAAAACAAATAACCCTCATTTCAGTTCTTCCCTTGTAGCAATATATTTACAGATCTACTTCACTCCTTCCATTCTGGGACGTGTATTGCAGAACATGGCAGCTCCCGCGGGTCAGCTACCACCAAGTTCAAACTGCAAAGCTTGGGAAGAAGGAAATACCAAATCCAGGTGGGGCCAGTTCTGAAAACTGCAGAGCAATCCAGTCCAGGCTGAGCAAAGCATGTGCTTAACTGTGAGCAACTTCAAAGTCACATGGCAGATAAGAAAGCAAATTCTGTACTGAAAGTTTTATTGCCCATTGAAGTGCTTTTCTGGACAAAGTCCAGAGGTGCCTCCACCTTGCAGGACTGAGCACCCCACATGATCTGATCAGGTCTGAAAACAAGCTGAGAGAAAACAGAGAAACAGCGGCTGTGTTAATGGACACTGTTATTTCCATCATCCCTTGAATTGGGCCCTGTCATGGCAGCAATTTTTTTAGTTTTACTGAACAATTTGTAGCTCAAATTTGATGGCAATTTCAACATACTTTTAAATTTTTATTATTATCATTATTATTATTGTTGTTGTTGCTGTTGTTGTTATTCTTGTAACTGTTGTTATTGTTATCATCATTATAATTATTATTATTATATTTCTTCTTCTTCTTAAACAGTGTCCTTCTAAAAATTCCACAATAGTATTCCATTACTTCAGTCAGCTGTTTTTCCCTATTATCTAGGTCCTCATTAATGCATAATCCCTCATACCTCTTCACAATTTTCCTCTTCTGGGTGACTGATATAACAGTGCATTAACCCTTCCATTATAAAATTCTTGTTAATTTGATTATCCTCCTCAATTTTCAGTGGATCTGTTTTTTGACTGGTTCTTCTTTTATGCCTGTTTCATTAGACAGGATTTTAATACCACCCTTAACTTTGTTAGATAGCAATATTTCATTGCCTTTCTCCACCTTCTGTTCACTGCTGGTTGTTTTCTGTTCTGCTCTTTTTTCCCTCCCATTTCAAGTCTTTCTCTTCTTTGCAGCTCTCTGTGAAGCAATGATATACGTCTGTTTTTAGCCAGCCACCTCTGGTATGGTGGTTCATTCCCTTTCTTTGTATGGCTCTGAAAGTAAGGAGAGAAGAGGTATGTCCTGGACACACTCTTCTGCAGATCTCCCTCACTGTACTCTGTTATTTCACACACCTTTTCTTGTAAGTGCGTGGTTGAATTTTGATCTTCTGATGTGTCTTTACTGAATACCAGTGACAGTCCTGCATAATACACATGGTGCAGAACTGCAGCTGCTAAAGCCTCCTGGCAGATTGGTTCCTTCGCTGTTGGTAATTCTTTGCTGTTAACCAGAGTGATCAGACCGAAGTCCAAAAAAGGAGCCCAGCCTACATCACTCAGAAGAAATCCTTTACCCTCCCCTGATCTCCTACATCTGAAAGACTTCTAGCCAAGGTGCTGCCAGTCTGTGCTCACAAGAGGAAGGAAATTCTGCAGTTTAACATCTTTTGTGTTCTTTCATATAATCTCTATTTATATAACCAAAACTAGGATTAGAAGACAAACACAGAAGTATTCCCAAAAGAAATGGCATAAACAATTCTATTGCTTATTTCCCCGGAGCTCTCACCATGTTAGAACCTCCCGATCTCTAAAATTAGTAGCTGGGGAAGACCAAATCACAAAAGAACAAAGTAAAAAAAACCCCACAGCTGAAACAGAAGAAAAACCTGCAAGCATACAGCTCTATCAGCTGGATCTGTGTCAGCCTCTGCTACTTAGTACTTACATACTTACATAAATACTTATATACTTACAAAAGTATTTATATAAATGCTTGTATATTGCTAGCAAAGGTTTCTGAGTGTTGTGTTTATTCAGAGAGTTACTCTCAGTCAAATTACTGTCTAAAATCCAAATAGGTAAATTCTGATTCATTTAACTCTTGAAAAAACCCAATGAATTTACCCATTTGAAGCACTTTTTCTGCTTTCTGCTCTTCTTTTCTTTGTTCATTTATACTTTTCATAGGCAAGACCCCAAAAATCCAAAATGTGCTATACAACTAAGTAAGAAGCCACAGGTTGTGGTCCTTGACTCCAGCCCATGCCTCCATACAGACCCATACAGGCACAGGTGTCTGCCTTCACATGTGTTGAATTGTAACTTAAGCTGAGAGAAGATTGCAAGAGGCTTTGACAAACATGAGACAAAAGTTTAACTTTCAGTTGGGATTAATAATAAATATGGATGCCTAAACTCAGGTAGGGATGCTACATGGATTTCTAGCTGGCATTTCATTCCAGAAATCCATTCCCAGGAAGGCCTTGGCAAGCACAGATTTCCCTTGCCTGTGGCTATGTGAATTGTAGAGAACAAGGAGTCACGCAGTGTTTTCCGTACACCTGGAAAAAGACATAGCAAACTCGATAACTGTCTCCCTACCATACCACCAATGCAAGGATGCTGCAGAGAAAAGATGGACTAAATAAATAATAGCCCTCTCCCAAAATGTGAAAACACTGTGAAGCTGATGTTTCTATAATACTTGTATTCATTGTTCACATAATGCCATGATCAGCAGGGTAACCTAGAATGTGCAGACATGTCCATTAACACACGGACATTAGTTGTCATGGGGAACAATACTTCCAGCTCCTATTCATAGCAAATTAAATTTTACAATGAAGTATGCTATTTAACACTTTATATTCATCAGAATCAGATAACTTTGCTTTGTACAGTCTTGTCAGTAAACCTCGAGCATACGCAGAAAAAGAATACAGAGAAAATCTACTCCATAGAAAATCAAAGTTTTGAAGAAACACTCTATATGAAAGACTTTGACCCACACTCCCATGCTCTGTTGTCTCTTGTCAGAAATGTGTCCTGCTCTTTTAATTTTTCTGAAGAGTACCATGAACATGGCTGCTTGTTGCTTACAAGAAGACCATTATTTGTTTAATCCTCTCACTGTGTTTGTTTCCTGTTTTTATTTATTCCCTCTTTTATTTTTTAAAGGGGGCTCTATGTGCAAATACAAGGTTTTCTCTCAGACTTGTCATAAACAGCTCCCACATCTCTCCTTGAGTTTTGATCTCCAGCAGGAGAGTATCTCACCTAAGGTACTAGATCTTGCCAGCTTAGGTGGGTGGCTAATAAGCTCTCACTACTCAGATATTTTAGCAGTTATGCATTGTTTCTAAACAGATGTGTCAGGATAATATTTAATCACTGTGCCATTCTTGACATCCACTGGGCTAAATGCGTAAAATCCACCACTCATATCAGAAGTGCATGATTGCAAAATAAAAAGGAAAAAAAAGACTATTTTCCTTTGACTGCTGTGGAAACATAGACACACAGCTGTTCTTTTTCACTACCATGGTGCAGACTGAGCACAGTATTCATTGGTGAGTAAAATAACTGCAGGAAAAAAAAGAAGCAATGAAGAGAGAAGAAAGACTTATCTAATTAAGATAATATTTTTGGAATTGAGACATTTATAATCCTTCCATCCATACCTATTATTCACGTACACAGTATTTGCTTCCCCATAGCTGAGAAAAAGCTTACAGTTTTTTACATCAGAAAAAACTAGCAGCTTTATTAATTTCACATTTATGGTGTGCATTCTTCTGTGCCCTCTGTCAGACAGCATTGGCATATTACTTGGCTACTCAGAAGCAATATCGGACACAGGAATGAGATGGGGGCAGAGCATGGAATTGGCTTTTTCAGCTCCTGACCATGCAACCATATCTGGAATTGCAGGATGTCTGCAATAATCCCATCTTACTATCCTGCATAGAAAATATAACTCAGCTAATGACCATATGGAGCAGACTAATGTAAGCAGAGTCTAAATCGGTAAAGACAGGAGTAAAAAGGAAATTTCTTGCTTAATTAATAAGGGTACAAATAGAGCAACAGACAGTATAACAGGAAGACCATATTTAAGCACCTCCCATCAAAGGTTTTAATGGCATATAGGACCCAAAGCAGCTCTGAAAATGGCTGGCACTGCTAACACACATGTAGCATGGTTTTGCTTTTAAAAGCATTTTGGTTAGCAGTTTTGAAAATGACTAGTTATTAGGAATATCTTTATTTTTCTGTCTGTCCAACTTGCAACACCTCCAAAGGAGGTGGTGTTTAGATGACTCTGTACAGTAATTACATAATTATGGCAACACAGAGCAAGGTAGACTCAAAAAATCAAGGCACCCTGGACTTGCTTAGAGGAGGATCATGAGCCAAAGGACAAAGCAAATCCAGTTGCTGCTTGTTCCCGAGCGATACTCCAGAAACATTATCTCACCTGGGACAGCAGTCATTCATCATCTTAGCAGCTGTAAGAGCAACTTTCAAATATTATCTTTGGCCTGCATGGGTGCTGGTCCATCACATAGCATACATCCTTGCTTTTGATTCCCTGTCCAGCTTGGGCAATTCCTTTGATTACTACTGCAGCTCTCAGAAGTATTTTGTTTTCTTGTATACTCAGGCTGGTCCTGGTGGATGACTGCTGCATGAAAGCCTACAGAGCGTGTTTTTCCTGCTAAAGCAATAGTTCTTAACTGATATTTTTTCTGACAGCTGCTGTGGACCTTATGAAATATTCTGTACAAACACACAGGAAAAGGCACTCCCCTTTTTCAAGGAAAGCTTTCTGTCTGAGAAACAAAGCAGGAGAACAGTGATTTGTATAAATTTAGAGAGAAGGTGAGTATAATTTTAAGGCAGGTTTCACAGTAAATTTGAAGGGCTTTTTGCTGCTTTATTATTTCATTATCAAGTTAGTGCAACTCTGTGAAACTAGTGAAACCTAACACATTTCAGATTTTTGATTTTGTTTTTACCTATGAGCCTTGAATCTTTCAAAATACAGGAAACAACACACAGTATTTCTTTGTGTTCCTGACAACCTTCCTTCAGCCTCACTTCCATTCTAGCTTTGAAGCCATTTTCTGTGTTGTCACATATATGACATATACGGCTTGGATTATATATAGCAAAATGTAATTAAAGACACATATTCCACAGGAGAGCTAGAGTCACGAAGGAAAAGAAGATTTGCCAACCCTGAAATGAGGATTAAGTAAGAAGGAGGTTTGCAGAGATTTAAATACATTAATTTTCCTACCACCTCACAGAGCAACTCGATGAATTCTATTGCATAGAGTGTACTCAGTGCCTTCCTTGACCTGAAATCAAGAAGAAAGGGTGTACCTGTGTGGAATCAGATGAGAGGATATATTATAGCAAAGCAAAAGAACAAATATCCTAGGCTTGAAAAGAAAAGCTGACAGATTGTAGCCAAGGATTAATGTGGCTAGGTCACCGAGGAAGAAATACATGTTCTGTCTTGTCTTTTGGGACTCTAGTTAAGTGACAATTAAATGGTCAATGGGATTATTTTCCATTATGCTTACTATCCCTGGGCCTTACCTGGCAAATACATTTTGATTATCACTATGAAATCCTGTTCATCAATGAGTATCTGATAGCTCAGATGGGGTGATGGGCATTTTAAAGATATTTAAAGATATTTTGTGTTTGGGCCTGTGGAACGAGATGCAAAACCTTCGTGTCATGCCAACATTGCCATACATCACTTTGTCACTACACTATTTCATATGCTATTGACCCCTCTGAGAGCAGGCAGAGGAGATGCAGAAAAAAAGGTGTCCCGGGGGAAAAATAAGTTAGACTCAGTTTCATGCTTTCCTACTCCTGGTAACACTTTCAAAGCTTTTTGCACTATTACTTCAACTTGTTCAGTCTGGATGGTGGGATATTTCCAACCCATCAGCATACGGGACTACCTGAGTTAGTAACATGGCGATCTGATCCTTGGCTGACTTTCTTTTATGCCATTTTCTACCCAAGTAACAGATCAAGATGAGTAAGAATTTTACTTTTTACTGCTACTTTAATCCAATAAATGCAAAATGGCCTGTCACAGTCCTATTTTAAACATGTATTTCCTCTTATTTAATTAAAATGCAAAAAACTCTTTGCCAACATGAGGCAGTATCTTCTCCCAGCTTTAGACAGACGTAAGAATACCCTGAGTCCATGAAGGCAGCTGCTGGACCCAGTGCAAGATACACATGCAGAATCTGGAGCTCTGGACCTTTGTGCTTGTAACCACAAATCACCCTGCAGCCATCTGCATGCATCAGCTCACTTTCTGATATGTAAAATGGAGAGTAAACAGGTTAAATGAATACAGGTCTGTCTCCTCATCTGTTTGAAATAACAATAGCAGTGGTTGACTGCATCTTCTGTAGATATACTTACTCTTGTTTATGTACATTCTCATATTGACTTTGGCAATCGATGCTCTGCTTCGCTAAAAAGATGAAATACAAAATACCCTGTCAAATGTAATCTGATTTACAATGGGATAGTCGAACGAAGACAAACTGTGGGCCTTATGAAAAGCAGAGTATTGAGCAGAAGGAATCTCAAGGATAAGCATTCGTTTTGTGAATTTCATATTTAAATTATAAATCGGGCATAACAATTTAAGTCTCCCTTCTGAATTAACCTGATATGGCTCCAAAACAGTACTGATTGTCAAGATATTTTTTATCCCAGTGCTTACACGAACACTGTTTGTATTGCCTCTCATGTTATGCAATTATCTAGAGGCATCAATCACTGCACTCTTAAGATAGTTTACCATGATTTCACACACACTGTGATTTGCAGCTACAAGAAATATCCGGTGCTGTTTATGAGTATTTAAGTGCACATAGCTAATGCACATATTACTGTTGATATTTATTTTGTTCCACTGTAATTAAGCTCCACAATGAATTTTAATTCTTACTAACCTTGCATTAGATTTTTGCATACCACAGAGTTCACACTAAATACATATAGATGGATAGTTCTCTGAAAAGAAAAGAAGACTTGGGCTTTCAGGAAAGCAAATTACTTGAAAGGAATTGTGGAAACATCTTTTTTTTTTTTTTTTTTACTAATCTACAGCAATGTGTGCGACACTTGACTGTTTAACAGCTTAAAAAGAAAATCCTGGCACATGATATGACCCTGTGTGCTGGTTTGAAAGTGAGACTCCAAGTCAGAAGTACAATTTAATAGGAAAACCAAACCAAAACAACAACAAATGCAACAGTACAAAAAGAAACCACTGACAGAGTCAGAAAGCAACCTGACACCCTGTCAGTCAGGGTGTAGTAGTAGTCCGATTAAATGAGTGCTGGAAAATGAGAGTCAGGTTAGGGAATCTCACTGAAGTTCCTTCTCCATCTGCCCCTAAGGCCTACTTAGCCTTGAGCTATTAACCACATGCCGCAGATTATTTTAACCATGAGTGCTCTGTATCTTTATGGATATGGAACTACCACTGGGCTTTCACTACTGATGCTGAGAAAAGCTGTAAAAGAAACTACTCCCAGACTTGTATCTCTGACAGCAGGTATTTGTTTATTCAGCGCCGGGCACAAGGGGGAT
>NW_008680550.1:8122-13519 GCF_000695815.1 Acanthisitta chloris
GGATGGGTGGTCATTATTATTACAATTAGTTCCCAAAAATCATTGTCACCATCCCCTCCCTCAGCTCAGCTGGCAGGGCATACTTCCCCTGTCTTGATTTATCTCTGCCCTTTGTTCAATCAGCAGGCACTTCCTGGCCCTTTAGGGCTTTCTTCTCCTTATCACTATAACTGGACTTTAAAGGTTATTTTTATTAACCAGTCTAAAAATTATGCTGATGTTGCAGACATGTCCGTCTTGATCTTAGCACTGTTTTTCCCTTTTTTTTCCCCCATGAATAAAATCTAAGTATCTGTGAATATCTCTGCCCTTTGTTCAATCAGCAGGCACTTCCTGGCCCTTTAGGGCTTTCTTCTCCTTATCACTATAACTGGACTTTAAAGGTTATTTTTATTAACCAGTCTAAAAATTATGCTGATGTTGCAGACATGTCCGTCTTGATCTTAGCACTGTTTTTCCCTTTTTTTTCCCCCATGAATAAAATCTAAGTATCTGTGAACAGCCATTTGTTAAGTTGCACCCTGACCTTGTGGCAGAGAGAGCAGAGTGTGTGCACTCGTATATTGCCAGGCAGGACGTATGTCTTCCTCTAAGCTAAGGGGAATGTACATATTGCATTTTCATATTAGGCACAATGATGGGCATCATGCTTTAGAGCTTAGTTTCCAGCCAGTTGTCCTACTCAGTGAGGTGAAGTGATCAGTATCTTAGCAAAATCTTAGCAAATGTCAAAGAAACACCCTCTTTATTGCTGACAGTTATTTTTTCTAGTGGAATGATGTCCTGGGTTTTATGACAAAACAATAGGAAGGTGCAAAGCTGGCCTTGTTAATTATCATAGACTTGATTAAATTCACACTAACAAAGAACAATTAAATATATGCACTTTCTTTTCCTAGGATATTTTTGGTTGGTATCATAGGACATAATTTCACTTTTCTCTATATTGTGGTTAGCAGAAGGAAGAAAACATCGCAGATGTGCAATACTATTACTTGCTGTTACTTATAAGCGTGGGTTTGCATTAGTTTGATGTGCTGGCATAGTATTTGTTTGAATTTTTTTCTTTCTTCTAAAACATACATGTTCAGAAGAGATTTTTTTTCATAAATGGGATTCAAGTGTGTGTTGTACATCATTTAAGAAGGAACAAGGAGATGCTATGGAAAGATCATGTACGAGTTTTACATCATTTAAAAGGTAAGCTTGAACTGTTTCTTAAAGTGAAAAATGCTGCAAAAGGTTTGCCAACACACTGCTGTCATCGTGTGACTAGGAATGCTGAGATTTGTGTTGTGCATACACCTCTTCTTCCTGCCAGGATAACATTATTTGAGTTACCAGTAACTTGTTGACTGACTGGTTTGAGAGCATTGGTTAACAGCTCTTACCCGTATATATAACATTTTTGCCATTTGTTCAGATGAAAATACACTGGAAATACTGTGAAGGGTCAATGTGAAATATCGAGGGTTTTCCCCAGGTGCTGAGTTGAACCTGCACCCCGGGGTGAAGCAGGTGAACAACTCTGTTCAGACACTCTGTATCAGGTGGGTGCTCAGAGGAGATGGCAAGCACTGAGAGCACATCAGGGCAAAGCAGCCCTCCAGCCCTATGGGCTGACCAGGACCTTTCTCCCCTCTCTAGCCAAGCACGTGGCTCTGCATCCAGCCTGGCCTTTCCCACATGGATAGGAGGCACTCCAGTCAAAGAGATGATGTTCAGTTTCCCAGGAGGTGGATGAACTTGAATATCTGGTTCTGCCTTGGTTCACACAGTCTGTTCACTAAAGGGATCAAAGCATATTTATTTCTGGCACAAGATGATACAGATTCCTATGGCTGTATGTCAGCAGAGCGTGGATGGACTCCCTGGCCATCGCATTCATCCTAGCTACACCAAGATGTCAACACCCCTCATCATCCCTCTTGGGAAAACAGTCTTCTAGCTACCAGACCAACTTTCCCTATCAATAGTTTGTAATGATGAAACAGATAAAAATCTCTTGAATATTTGTTATTTCTGATATTTTATGGTTTAAGGAATCTCAGATTTTCACTCATACATTTGAAATAGTTTTCAACCAAGATGACCAACTGACTCATCTAATGATATGCCATAAAGCATGGTTTGATTCAATTCAGAGCTTCAGTTGTGTCTAGTTGTAGATACAATTGAGTGGTGAATCACTACTCCTTGGTCACTGACCATTTTGGTGTTGCTTGTGTTCTGTGACTGGAAAAGAGGTTGAAGTTAAAGTTAGAAACTTGCTCTCTCTTGGTCCTAATCCATTGTAATTAATTAATGCATACCAACCATTCTAATGTTCAAATAGTTTTATTTCTTCTTTTTTTCTTACATTCTTTAGAATTTTTGCCAGCTTGTGAAGAGGCTGGTTAGTTCACAGCCTACTCCCTGCAGCTCTCTACCACATCACAAGCTCTGTCATGTGTTAGGGTGACTGGTACTGAGTCATACTTTCTTCTACTGCACCTGTATTTTTTCTACCATAATCATCTTTACTCATTCTTTCCTGCATTTTCATTATTCAAACAATAATTCACATATTAGTGGGATTTTGTTTGAGCCTATTTCCAAAAGAGTAGCTCTTAGCTGAGATTTATATCTATACTTTGCATTGTAAAGATCTGTTTAGATTTGTGAGGTTTTTTTGATAGCTGACATAAGTAATCAGCAAGCAGTGTGCTTCATAAAATCCCTCATGAAAAACTGAGTAGGGTGTCTCTACCATTTGCAGTAGTTTACCAGAGATAAAAGCAATGTTAGGACTCTTAGAGTCACTGATTCTGATGATCTTATCCAGCAATCCTCCTTTTACAGGGGCTGATTTGACCTGTTAGAGGGTCCAGAGACAATTGCCTGTCATGATAAAAGCACTCCAGAGTGCTGCAGGGCTTGCAGAGGAGTCAGAGTACCCAGTAGGTCATGGACACCTTCTTGGGGTTTCCCCATGTGTCTCAACACTCCATGTGTATTTAGAATTCAGGCCTAAATTTGGCATCCAGGCTCCTTTGAAAAAAGGTTAAAAAAGTCAGAGGAAGGGATCTTCTGAAACCAGAAAAGACCATATTGCTTGGACCAGCTAGGAAGTGAACATTAAAAGGAAGAACTGCAGTTTACATATGTTTACCTACCTCTTCCTTTGGGATGCAAAGTGTGACCCTTTTATGGGAGTTTATTCCAAAATGTGACATTAGTCAGATAAAACTTTGAAGCTAGCCCTGCTTTGAGCAGGGTTTGTACCAGGCGATTTCCCAAGATCCTTCTGACCTAAATGATTCCAGTCTAGTGGGGACTGGGTGGAGTGACAAAGCACAATATCACCTGTTTCCAATAGCTTGTGATTAAAGTAGCAGCATGTGAGACACCCAAGATCATGTTCCTGTTCTACCTGTTTCACCTGATCTAGTCCTCAAGGGGCTATCCTGACAAACAGGTTAATAGATACTCTGGAGGGCTGAGGTCTCCTTCAGTTTCTTCTTCTGGAGGTGTTTACATGAATGTACCTTGAGAAAGAGACAACTGGATGCTGGCTCCATAGGTTACTGCAATTGCATGCAGATGTAAAGGACTGGGCTAATAAATGAGGAGTTATTTATGAAGTGTACATAGGGAAAAATAGAAAATAGCTTTCATATTACTGCACTTACCTACACATCAGACAGCTGGGTCGAGAGGGGATCTGAATGTGGCTCTGTGACTCCACTGCACTAGTAGATACTTTGGTATTTGCATGCCTTCAAACAGCTTTCTGGTTTTTTGAGGAGCATCCCCATACATGCAGTTAATCGCATACCAGTGTCAAAACCATATTTACAAGCAGATCACAGTAGCATCCAGCCCAGTAGTGAGGGATAGCAGCAGTCCCTGAATGAAGCTGAAAGGTGCCCTCCTATATCCTGGCAAATCTGGCCCTTGTCACAACCACCATGAAGGTCTGGAGACATTCTGCTTTTTTGTTTTTCTCCTCAAGAAAATCATACTATACAGCGTCAGGAGGATTTCTTCTATAAATACTGCAATAATGGGCAAAAATATGTTTAATAACCAGTGCTGAACATCATATCTCCTTTAAGTTCTGGGTAAATACTAAAATCTGAGTTGGCAGACATTTATTCTGCAGTAGATCAGAGCATATTCCCACAGTATGATAAGTAAGATCCAGATAGAATCATAGAATCAACCTGGTTGGAAGAGATCTCAAAGATCAAGTCCAACCCCACCATGGTTACTGGACCATGGCACTAAGTGCCACATCCAGTCTCAGCTTGAAAACCTCCAGGGATGGTGAATCCACCACCTCCCTGGGCAGCACATTCCAATGCCTGAGCACTCTCTCTGTAAAAAAAATCACTTCCTAATATCCACCCTAACCCTCCCCTGGCAGAGCTTGAGTCTGTGCCCTCTTGTCCTGCTGCTGGTTGCCTGGGAGAAGAGACCAACCCCCACCTGACTCCAACCTGCATGGCTTGGTGTTCTCAGTGAACTTGCTGAGGGTGCACTCAATCATAGAATCATAGGATCAACAGGGTTGGAAAAGACATCAAAGATCATCGAGTCCAACCCCACCGTGGTTAGTAGATCATTGCGGGAGTTCTCGTACAAAGAGATGACACCTTTATCTTCTTGAATATCTCATGACTAACTTTCATTGTTTACAAAAGTGATTCTTTTATACACACCTATTATGAGCGCCCACTTATCATTGGTTAACTACTGTTACTAGCCCACCTTACACATAACATAATTGGTTATTAACATATCAATCATAAAATGCCCCAATCATTGTTCTCCACCTCTAACCATCTCCAGCTCCTGCATCCCACAGCAGGAGCTGCTTATCTCGCTCCCTCCTTCCTCCCATTCCAGCTGCAGCTGTGTCCCTGGACAGCTTGGCTTGCCGCTTGCTCAGGCCGCTCACACGTCCAGTCAGTTCTTAACCCAGCAGAGAGTGCCCCGTCCAAGCCGTGAGCCACTCAGGATTAATTAAGGAACTTAATTCGTTACATCTAAATGCCACGTAATTGGCCTCTGCCCTCACCCGCCGTTCCAGGGCAGCTGTTCTGGCTCTTCGAGCGATGCAGCCGAGACCTGTCTTTGGTGCGGAGCTGCTTCTTCCACGCCTTTCCTCGTTCCCTCCCGGACGGACAGCGCGACCGGGACATCCTTACAAAACACGGCTCTGAAAGGAGGACGAGGAAGTGAAACCAGAGAGCTCCGCCGCCCTCCGGGAAAGGCGAAAATACATGCCAAGCCCTGAACAGATGGTGAGTGTAAACACACCGGAACGGAGCCGAATTCCTCCCGGGGGAACTCGGACTTTCCCCCTCCGCCCGTTTGCCTCTCACCCGAGGAGGTCGCGTAGGGCGCTGGTCT
>NW_008680551.1:0-758 GCF_000695815.1 Acanthisitta chloris
GTTTCTTGAGATGCAGTGGTTGGCTATGCAAGTGGGGCTCATTTCCACTTCATTTCATTTGACAGTTTCTGTGGTTTGGTTGTCACCTATCAGGTATCAAAACAGGACCTCACTGAAGCATTCAGCCCAACCAATTGCTTCAGATATTAAAGTATTACTTGCAAATCTACAATAAAATAGCATTTCTACCCTCAGGAAATGTAGCAGCAAATGACAAATTGGGTTCTTTGTGTCACTCTAACATGCGTTACCAAGTAGTCAGGAAATCTCACTAATAGGAAGTCCTACAACTATTTTTTTCTAATATTGCTATTATTACTTTTACAGGATATAATTAATCTTTGCCATGTCTACACTCAGTATATTTGTCACACAGCACCATCCCCAAAATCCTTCATATATCTTCTCAAAGCAGCACTGTTTACATTCACACTTACTATTTATCACAGAGGGTCTGAAGAATTTGCACATTTGCATCCTGCCTTTCTCCACACAGCCTTCCATTTCTCACACTTACCTCTGAAACAGCTCAAAGCCATTACTGGAAAACCCTGATAATCCCATTCAGATGAACCCCAAGTAACACCATATTGCTATTATCCAACAGTGTTCAAGTACAATGAAGTACAAGGTCCTACATCTGGGTCATGGCAATTCCAGGCACACCTGGAGGTTGGGTGGGGAAGGAATTGAGACCAGCAATGAAGAGAAAGACATGGGGGTGATGGTAAATGAGAAACTCATCATGAGCTGCAGTG
>NW_008680552.1:0-1293 GCF_000695815.1 Acanthisitta chloris
ACACACACACACACAGAGGGACAGAGCAGCGAGCCGCCAGCTCAGGCAGCAGCGATCCCTCCCCGGCAGAAGCAGCGCGGTGCCCCCGAGGGGGCGGCCGGACAGAGCATCCCCCTCCTCCTCTGCCGTGTCTCTGCCCGCAAACACACACTCACCTGCCGAACGGGAGCTGGAAGGGTCTCTGCAGACCTAGGGACACGGGTCGAGCATCCCGCTGCACAGACAGACGCAGATCCATGGAATCTGTGCGGCTACAGGGAGCAACCTACGGTACATCTTTGAGGTCTCTTCCAACCAGGCTGGTTCTAGGATTCTGCACGGAGCGACAGACAGACACCGCAGTGTGTTTGTATCCGCCTCTGTATCTAGCTGGTTGTGTGTAGTAGTTTGCATGCACTGTAAGAATGCATGGATAGACACAGAGATGCACGAGGTATGCCAGGAAAACGTACACGAACGGAAAACAGGTGCTCTAGACAGAGTTAACGTGGATTTGTGTATATTGTGAACTTTAACTGAGGATTTTCTGTTGTGAGAAGTCGGAAATGTGACAGCAGCCAAGTGTATTCAGGGCAAAAATAGTTTGGGTTTGGACATCTTTTGTCTTTCTACTCTAGAAAAACAGCACAAATGCAATTTTAAGCGACTTCCATTCTCTGCAGGTGTGTGGAGCATTGCACCGGGCATCAGGGTTATTGGAATATTCCCCTTTGTTTTCAGAACGGGAAGTGACAATGTTTCACTTACATAATGGTAATCTGGAAACAAAAACCTCTGCTAGGGGTACAGCGAATGACCATTTTCCTGTGATCAGAAAGCTCGGAAGTATAAATCTCTGCTTCCTCCTCCCTTAGATATAACTTCCAAGTTCTAGGAGAGTCATTTTTAATTATGACATTACATTTAAAAAAAAAAGGTTCTGCTGGAAGATGCACTCTTGCTTTAAGAATAACTCCTGCACTGATGCCTAGAAGGGCTGGCTGTAGGGAATCCTGTTCCCGAAGTTACTTATTGAAAGAACGAGACAGCTTATGGAAAATCCGTTGTGAGACAGGCAATTAATTCCCAGTCATGCACTTTAGGGTTTTTTTTCAACCTTTCGGGTTTTTGTGGTTTGTTTTTTTTTCAACCTAAACGCCTCTTCACTGGAATATACAGCAGTTCTTTCGTGTTTACTTTCGCTAATTAAAGTCACTGTGAATTGCTAATAATCAGCTGTTACAAGGCTTGTGCTCTTTTCCGCCACCAGCAGAGAAATACAGGTGAACTCCAGGCTGTGCATTGCGAAAATGG
>NW_008680553.1:0-888 GCF_000695815.1 Acanthisitta chloris
CCGGCCGAGCCGCCGCGGTCCCTCTTTGCAGCCGCGCTCTCCCGCACCCCCCGGAGCAAACCGCAGCGCTTGTTAATGAAGGAACTTATAGAAGATTGCAAAACACCGTAAATAATTTAGCATTGTATTTCAGGAAAAAAAATAGCTTTCTTAAATCATCTCCTCAATATAACTTGCAGACTTACAGTATGGCCCTGGTAAGTCTAAATTTTTAAAGTAGCAATATTCAAAGAGACAGAGATGTCTGTATTAATTATTTATCCACTGGTGCCTTCCTTCGTTTCTAACTTATTATTAATTAGGCGCCTCTAGTCTTTCGCAGAGAGCTCCACAGAGCCAGTTGCAGCTTTAAATATGAATTAAAAGCAAATCCAAGCTACTGTAATGCGAAAATTATTCCGTGTCTTCTATGGCAGAGATGAATAGCTCCGCAGATCAATACTGTGAAGCTATGCTTCAAACGACAGGGTTATTGATAGCTTATATTAATGATGTTAATGATGGAAAAAGGAAAACAAGAACCCGACCAACTTATAAACTTTTTATCTGCTGAAACCCCGCAATCAAGCGGACAGGAGCATGAATTAAGGGGGCTAGAGATAATAAGAACATTATTTATGAAACCGGATAAATGACTTCTGATAGTTTGATGCGTTTGAACTCTACACCGCCGCCTTCTCGGAGGCAGGCTGGGACCGGCCGGGCGCTGCCCGCCCCGGGGCGGCCCCTAGGCCCAGGGGGTGTGTGGTCCACGCACAATCCACGCGTGACCCAGGCGATGACGGCCGCAGCGGTCTGCAACCCTGAGCTTTAGATCCCACGAGGATGCCCTTAGAAACTCGCAGGAAGACACTCCCGGGGTGCGAAGGACGCACTCCTCGGGGACAC
>NW_008680554.1:0-3049 GCF_000695815.1 Acanthisitta chloris
CCCTCCCCATCCCCCCAAGAAAAACCCAATAGAACACTAAAAGAACAACAACCCCCCCTGCAAATCTAGACAGTAAAACTCTCAGGCTGATCACCTGAAAAGAGATTGTTCCAAACCACTGTCTCCAAATTTTCCATCCACTTAATACTGGGAACTATCTGTTCCCAAATATTTTTAAACAAGTGCTCTGGGAACACGAGTGAAAATGTTTCAAGTATTTCCACACAGAACTATTTCAGTAGGATTTTTTTCTGTAACTTGTTTTGGTTGTACAACATCCCTGGGTCAGATTTATCCCTGGAGTGATTCCCCTTGGTTTCTGGTAGCACTGCAGAGAGTGAGTTTGGCTTGTGTTTCTTGTATGACACAGGAAACATGCACAGTACAGAACATCTTTGCCCAGGGTCTGGTACACCAGGGGCAAATGTGAATGGTTCTATCAGCACTTTATTCCTTTCATTGCAACAACAGATGTGGCTTTGACCTTTCTCACTGGTGTCACTGAATTGCTAAGCCCTACTGTACTCCAGGTCTGGGGCTCCCAGCATGGGAAGGATGGGGAGCTGCTGGAGCAAGCTCAGAGGAGACACAGAGATCACCTGAGGCCTGAAGGACATCTATGAAGACAGGCTGAGAGGGTTGGGGCTGGGCAGCCTGGAGAAGAGAAGCTCCAGGGAGACCTTCAAGCACCTTCCAGTGCCTAAAGGGCTCCAGGAGAGCTGGAGAGGGATGTTTTATACAGACATGTGATGACAGCACAAGGGGAAATGGGTTTAAACTGAAGGAGGGAAGGTTTAGATTAGATATTAGGAAGAAATTCTTCCCTGTGAAGATAGTGAGACATGGGAGAGAAGCTGTGCCCAGGGAAGTTGTGGCTGCTCCATCCCTGTGAGTGTTCCAGGCCAGGCTGGATGGGACTCTGGGCGACCTGGGCTAGTGAAAAGTGTCCCTGCCCATGGCAGAGGGGTTGGAACTCGATAATCTCTAAGGTTCCTTCCACCCCAACCCATTCTATGATGTTTATTTTCCCCAACACTGAGTGAAAAGCCTCACAGCTTCTTGAAACATTAAGCAGTTTTGCAACTTCCTCTCTCTCTGCTTCAATAATCTCATACTTTTGCTGCTAGCACTTTGTTTTGAACCTGGGAGATGCAAATCTGGTTTCCTTTCTGCTTGTACCAACACCTGTTTCTTCCTGTGTTCACAGAAAAATGCCACGAGAGAGACTTTCTTCCTCTCTGGTTTTTATTTCCCCTCCTCCCTTTGTAGGTTAGAACATGAGTTAATTTAAAAGCAGAGCTCTCTTAGAGATGTACTTTAGGCACATTTGTGTTCAGTGCATTTGGTATGTGCTCAGGAGAGGAATTTCTCAAGTTGGAAACCAGAGTAGTAAACTAGTGAGTGCTACTTGTGTCTGGTGGCCTGGAAATAACAGGAGTATTTCCACTGGTATTTCCAGCAGTGCAGCTTAGATTGCCTTCAGACAGAAACCTGTGTCCCTTGCCTGGCACACAGAAGTGAGATGTCTCCAGCTGTGTCCCTGGTGGGGGGATGTGGCCACATCTGTGCTTAGGAGAGCAGCAATCCTGCTCAGGGCTTCCTTTGCTGTGTGGGTGTCCTGGGTCCAGGAGAGAAGCTCCATCACCTTGGGTGTCTCTCTCATCTTGGGCTGCTTTTGTTCAACCACCCCCAAAACGTGTTTAGCCCATCCTGATACAAGTCACAGAGTCATGGAAGGGTTTGAGTTGGAAGAGACCTTCAAAGTTCATCTAGCCCAGTCCCTCTGCAGGAGGCAGGCACATGTTTCCCTAGACCAGGTGCTCAAAGCCCCATCCAACCTAAACTTTGTGTCAGTGATGGGGTAACCACAGCTTCTGTGGGCAATCCCTGGCAGTGCATCAACACCTTCACCATTCAAAACCTCTTCCTTATGCCCAGTCTAAACTTACTCTCAGTTTAAAACCACTGCTCCTTGTCCCATAACTACAGACTCTGGTAAAAACTCTTTCTCCATCTTCTTTTGCAAGACTTATTTTGGCCTCTTCTGAAAGGCCACAATAAAGTATTCTTGGAGCCTTCTCACCAGGCTGAACAGCCCCAACTCTCTGCATTTATTCACTGAAGCAGTGCTGTTCTCTCTTGGGTTTTTTCTCTACATAGAAAGTCTAGATTAGCTGAAAGGATCAGCTGAGGCTGGACACATCTCCTTTAGGTGTCCTGTTAGAGGAAGGAGATTGTCCCACTGCTCTTTGGGATTCTACAGACAATGATTTTCACTGTGTAGCATTTACTTCACAGTCAGTTCATGTAGTGATTGATCAGAGGTTCTGGCTCCTCACTGGATTCAGAGTAGATGTGAGGAGAAATGTTTTCCCTGTTGTGGTGTTCAGCACTGGGATATTGCCCAGGGAGGTGGTGCAGTCACCATCCCTGGAGGTGTTTCAGAAGTGTCTGATGTGGCACTGGAGGATCTGGGTTAGAGTAGAGTGGCAGGTTAACAGTTGGACTTGATGATCTTAGAGATCTCCTCCAACCTTGATGGTTCCATGATTTCAAAGGAAAAAAACTCAGATGTGTTAGGCTTGGTGACCCTTCTCTCCATTTCTTTAAGCAGTTTAGCTTCTAGATGTGAAACCCTTTCCCCTCTTTGATTTTCACAATCATTTGGACTTTCCACAGTTGCATAATGGTTTAGTCACCTTCCTGCATGGGGAGGGAGGTGAGGGTTTTCCACCCACATGTAGCAGGCAGGGAAGTTCTTCAGCTCAGCTCTTATCACACCATAGACCACAGGAGCACATTGCTCTCCTTCTTGAGATGACTACAGACCAACAGCATTAATGGCACTTGCAGTCATTTTGTCACCTAGATAATTAATCCACAAGGTATTGCACACAAAGTGGTGAGTAATGCAGGAAACTGTTAGCCTGAGTGTTTTCCATGGTTTCCCATCACACAGCATGTGAGGCTGGAGGTAGCTGGCATGCTGGAGATGGTGCAGAATGCAGGGGCAGCTTTGATTTTGCCATCCAGAGGGACCTTGACAAGC
>NW_008680555.1:0-814 GCF_000695815.1 Acanthisitta chloris
GGGCTAATTAGCAGCTTTGAGAGCCGCGGTGGGAACCGGGCAGCACCGGGCCCTCCGCCGAGCCCTGAATGGAGGGGGCGACCCCAGCGCTGTGCCCACCCTGGGAACCGCTGCTGCACTGGGCTGGGGGACACAGGGAGGAGGGACAGAGGGAGGGACAGGGGCACAGAGGGATCCAGCTCCCCCCCAGCCAGGCTGGCAGGGTTGAAGACCATCCATGATCTCCAGAATTGCTGCCCCTACAGAGGAGGCAGAGGAGGGGAGACCAAAGGTTCCTTGCATGCCTTGGGAGGCACAGAAGGGTCTTGCCCCCCAGCCCACACCCACAAAAGGCAGGGGGGCTGCTCTGGCACTAGGCACACGTGTTGGTGTGCAAGATGGGCTGTATGTGTGCCTGAGAGTGCATGGGTGTGCACGTGTGTGTATGTATCTGTATGTGCATCCATGCATGCATGGCTCTGTGTGCATGTGTGTGTGTACACTTGTGGCTGTTCGTGCTCCACAGGTTTGTGCATGTGCATGAATCTTCCTGTGCATGTGTTTGGGTATGTCCCGCACACATCTGTGTGTGTGCACACACATGCTCACACTCTGTGTATCTGTGTCTATACACACACATACACATCCATGAGTGTAACAAGGCTGCAGCTTTGCCTGCTCCCACCCTGCACCGTTTCGTGCTTCTTGAGGTGGGCCAGGGTCCTGCTCTGGCCCACCCGAGGCGCTCCCTGCCATCCCCGCAGATGTGGGGTAATTAGTAGTAACGCTAATTACAGCCCGAACCGGGAGCCCTTCAGGGCAGGGACCGGCTGCC
>NW_008680556.1:0-16104 GCF_000695815.1 Acanthisitta chloris
ACCGGAGTGTGTGGCGATCGCCGCGGCTCCGCCGGGAAGCGGCGCCCGCAGTTCCCGCCCCGCGGGGCCGAGAGCTGTCCCGGCCGCGAGTTGTTCGCCGCCTCACGCATTCAGCAAAGCCTTTGCCCACCTGAGGAGCCGCGCCGCGGTAGTTGCTGCTGCTCATTCCCGCCCCAAAACGCCTCGCAGATGGCTCTGATACGCTCTGTGGTTCTTCGCTGCCTTGGAAACTCCTATTTTAAGTCTATGCGCTATAAAAGGCAAAATACTTACTTGGTGTGATCCTATCCAAGAAAACCCCACCAACCAAACGACAAAGCCCAAACCTCCCAGGCGTTTGGTTTTGAATTTGAAGTTGGTGAAGGTTTGTTTGTTATCAGGGCAGGAGTCGAGGCGGGACAGACCTGTGGTTTCCAGGCGAAGTCTGGAGTTGTAAATTGCTCTTGTTATGTAGCCTCGAATGTGAGTTACTGTTTGCTTGTGGGAAGCTGAAAGTCTCGGGAATGTGGCTTGAATCTCTCGACTTCTTAGAAGCTGCTATGCATAGCATGCCCCTTTCAGATCTGAGCATATGCAGTACGGACAGTTCAGCTTAAGAAGTGCAAGTGACTAATACATTTGAAATGTTTTAGCTGTATTAGTACTTTTATAAACCATCAAGAGAATAGCTAACTTGCAAAGCAGAAATGTTTTGCTTGCAGAGCTTTCTATATCAATGTTGCATGCTCTTCTATTGCACTAAGAGTTACTTGGCAATACTTGCTTTGCACTTCTGTTGCGTTTGTTTACAGATACTTTGAGTTCATTTTTGAACATCAAATGTTTGCTCATCTTGAATCCTGTAAAATTCTGAAGTCATTCATGGCAAGCAATATCCCTTGTCAGTAAACTTTACCTTAAAATGAATACCTATGTACAGTTAAAATACTGTGGCACTGTTAACTGATGTATTAATGCACTGAAATAGTGAGGCTTGTGGGTATAAGAAGGTGTCAAGATGACTAATGCATGTGACGTGTTTATCACATTTTAGCCTTGTCATATGTGCTACGCCTAGAATAACTTGCCACTTTGAGGTTTTGCAGTTTACTACATTGTAACTACATCTCTTGGTCCCCATGACTACATGAATTGTACAGGTTGTGATGTCTGGAATACTTGTGCTTCTTGCTGACTTCAAGAGAATCTCTTCATTCTGTAAGAAACAATTGGTCTGCAGCAGTGAACTGATGTAATAGGTGTATTGGCTGTAAGGGTGTGAAGCCTGAGTGTATGAAATACTTTTCCTTGAAAGGAAGACTTTGGAATAACACTTTGCTTCTCTGAGCATAGCCTGTATCACTGGGTTGTGTGACTGTTTTTCCCCACCTCACCTTCCTCTCACAAGAAATTTGATCTGATAAAGTCACATTTATTAGAGAAATGCAGAAACAGAATTAGTTTCATTCTGCAGCTTGCTAATGCCAGCTCTTCTTTCATTTTGGACTGTTTTGGAAGCATCTGGTTTTCTTTTATTGCCTGCTAGTTAGATAAAAGGAAAGACTGCTGAATTATTTTTCTGTGTTAATTCACAAAGAGCAAATAGAAGTGCTGTAATCTGAGGTTGTACTTAGCAGGAAGATGCCCTGATCTGGTAGAATACAGCTTTGACTACATTAGGAAAAATACAGAATTAAAGTTCTCTTTCCTATCTGGAGCTGTGATCAGTGCATCATCCTGAAGTGTAAAGATGGTTTGTGAAACAGCAATTTCAGGGGAACAGGAGTACTTGTGCAGACAGGTTATTGAATTATGAACCTTCTGGTGACTTCACAGGTGACAGCAAAGATGAAGTTGTCAGTATAACCGAGAGAGTAATGTGGCAGATAGCTTGTTATGTTGCTTGCTGTCTGCTCAGGGCTCTTTGTCTAGAATGAGTGTCACAAAGTACATGATGGAAAACACTGACTAAAGGAGAAATTTTTTTGTGATAAATTGTTACACACAGCAGCACCATTCAGCAGCTTCCTAAGGGCTCCACAGTTTGGAAAATGCAATACTTACTTCATTTAACTATTGCATCTGTAAGTAGCTGCTGACGTCAGTGTTGGAAGTGCTGAGACCCATTCTTGTGCAAGGCCTAGGAGATGTGCTGTGTGGGGAAATGGCCTAGGAAATGATAAGATGGCCATGAGGAAGGACCCATGTGCAATAACTTGAAAAAAGTTTATTTTGTTGATATTTCTGAGATGGAGTTAACACAATAAGCTACATTCAAGATGGAACAAAGGTTGATAGATGCGAGAGTTTTAATTTAAGACTATTAGGTGAGTTAAAAGGGAGTCCTTCTCCTAAATACCTTGACTACAGATCTCTATATTAGAACTGTTCCTTCAGTTTGCTTTCAGCATGCCTTTGTGTGTTTTCTGTCAGAAGCAGATGTGCTGTGTTAAGGTTGGCCTGAAGCCATCTTGCACACCCAAGAAGACATTCTGTAAAGATGCTTCCTTGTAAGAACCTAATTGTAAAGTAATCCTGGGTACAAGATAGTCCAAATCATTGTTGACATTAATGAAATAACTAAATCTTTACAAATTAGGATTTCTTACGGTAACTATCAAAGAAAGACTTGGTGTTCTGATTAGTTTCCAATATGTGACAATTGGATACCACTGAATCTTGAATATTCTGTTAGGGGATAGCTTTTGCAGAACAATTTTCAAATTGCTTTGAAGTATTTTAATGAAATTTCTTGACTTTGAGAAGATACTTCTTGCCTATGCAAAAATTTTGCATGTGGAGGTAAGCATCAGAAGCTTTTTTGCACAGAAATAAACTTTGGAGCCAAGAATTTGAGGGAGAGGCTTCAGATACCGCAAGATTATTAATGTACTAAATCAGTCCTTTTTTTAACTGAAGATCTTAATGTTTTTATTGGCTTATATTTATAGTGGATATGTGCCTCTTATGGGAAGACTGGGGTTTGGTATTTCTTTTAGCTAAAGAAGTTAATGGAAGTGCTGCTGGTGGTGGGAAATAGTCAAGCCCACCCAATAGGTAGGGAATTATTTTGAACTTGCTAAATATACTATTAGTTCAGTGGAGAGTGAAATGAAATTGTGTTCTAACTGGTCAAACTTCCCAGGGAGGAAGTTGCCCATGTGGGGGTTTTCTAGTTGTTTGGATTTTATTGGTTTTCTAATTGTTTAGCTTTCTTGGGGTTTTTGTTTTCCTTTCAGACTTTTGGCCTATTTTTAAAAAGAGATTTCTATCAAAGATGACTAGTGATGATGCAGAAATCTTAAACCAATCACACACATTGCATAAATAACTTCATTTCATGGGGGGGGGGGGAAGTTCTCTACTTTCCAGTAGTGAATTTATAAGCATTTATGTTCAGGGTAATGCTATTTTATTGCCAAACAAAAAAAGCAAATTCTACTCTCATGTTTTAAACTCCATTCACTTACTGCCTTGTATGAATTCTGGCATTCTGTCAATACAGGCATAGCCCCTTCTTGCCACTTTTCTCTGCTGGTTCAGACAGAACTGCTTCAGAGCAGTGTTGGTGTTGCTCTGCCAAGTAACAATACCATGGGTGAAGCTGCTGAGTTTGACAGATTGGGAAGTAATTCTCTGCATTAAAATTAAGGTAATAGAAGGGACTTGGAAAGTACACATAATTTAAATACTGGAGCAGGCTCAGCAGCTCAAGGAGATGTTGTTTTTTCAGAGGCAGGGTTGTTGAACCAGGTCAATGGTCTGAAAGATCTGACCTGCTTTACCCTGAGACCAATTGCCTGGCCATTACCCTCTTTTTATGTCCTTCATTTTGACAGAGCTTGCAGCATCTGAGCAAAGTGATACTGCTGTGAAATGCTCGTAATGGAAGATTTAAGACAGTTATGGTAACAAATGAACTGGCTGAGGTCTTTCAGAACAGATATTTGCTCTAAAAAACCAGTGCTTGTGCAGTTGGTGATGCAGCTTCTGCCTTTCCATCCTCTGCTATACATGCTGTCCTTCTGCGTATGAATCTGTTTCACAAGTATCTCTGTGCATCCAGTTTCTACTACATTATTTTCTTATTGGGAAAAATTGTTGTAGTCTCTCTATCATGTTTCTAAAGATTGTATTCTTGTTGGATTCTGTGAGATGCCTTTATTTACCCACTGAGATTTGGAGGCTTATGGATCAGTACTGAGGCCTTTCTGCATCTCAGTAACTGTGTCTAGCAGGTCAGGCTAATCATCAGTGTCTCTTGTATAAATATCCTGTCTCATAGTCATGGTTTATCAAATGTTTCCTTTAAGCAGAGTGGGGTGAAGCACTATTTTAAGATGTAAATAATGCAGTTTAGAGTAAGATTAAGTTTCACTGGAGACTGTACTTGGTGAGAATAAGACCATATAGCACTTGGTCAAACAGTGATCCATGTCGGAGTGTTTTTTTTGACTTCATAGAGTTGTGAGGTCACTCTTTAAACTGCCAGTGTCTGAAGGCCACTCCATCTATGCACAACCAAACCCACATAGTTAACTCTTAAAACAGGTCAAACTTGATACCAGTACTTAAGCAGCGGCATAAAGTTTCAACTAAACAAAAAAAGCTGACTGTGGGAGAGTTTTACTGTAGCTGTAGCAGCTGTCCTACCTCATCCTAGTAGATGAACTAGTAATCACCTGAGGCCGTTGGCATGTTCTGACTGCCTGTCCATGGGCCTCTGTCAGGTGAGAATTTGCCTGGGGTTGCAGGTCCATGTGAAGAGAGCTGTATATTTTCCCTGGACAGGCTGGAAAATGCCTACTAATGCCTGCAAACCACCAGCTTGGAAATTACCTGTTTAAATGAATTTGTGAAAAATGCAGCCTACCTTGAAGTCCTTGTCACGATTGCAGCAGTAGAAGTCCAAATACATGGATAAACATCTCGAATGGGAAAAATGGTGTGACTTGTGGAAAGTGGGTGGTAGAACAGCTTCATCATCCCTAAGTTTTCTTCTGGCATAGCTGTCTTGCCTATAACTCAGGGTACACCAGAGGAGTGAGCTGTTGTGAGCATCTTAGTGTTTCTCTTTTATAAGGAGAAAAATTAGCTTGCAATATTTGTCTTCTGTATTTATGTATCTTAGAAGTTGGAAAGGAAAAAGGCAAGCTTTTTCCTCAGATTTTTTTTTTTGCTCAGCAGAAAAATTGTCTCAAGGAGGTTGTAGTTTCTTCATTTTATTTCTTGATGTTTGTAACTTGTTGTGAGATACATATAGCTCTGTGCCTCCCCATATATTTGGAATATTTTTAAGCTGAAAGAAATGATCATTAGAGCTGCTCATCTGAACTCCACAGAACTCAGACTTAGTGACAAGTGAATGAGAGTACTAGACTAGGCCTGATGATCTCATTAGAGAATGAGTGTTTCCACTGCAGGTTTCTAGGTCTTGTCTATGTATAGCAGAAAATGGTGATTAGTGTTAGTGTTTTACAAATAATAAAATTTTTCTTCTTTTTTTTTTCCTCTTTTAAGCAGAATATTCTGCTTTAGTGTACCAGCAGTTTTTTCAGGGATTATTTGCCATATTGTGGGAACTGTGACCATATGCTCTGAGAAAGTGGATAAACTCCATTAGGGTGTGTGCATGGGAGGAACTGGGAGAAGAGTGATTAATCAGACAGAAAGCAACTTTGTAATAACAAAAGCACATCATAAACGTCTTTCTTGCTTTTATCTGTTAGGAATTATCTTTACATTAGTGATAAATTAACTTTTGATTTGACTGGACTAATCTCTTTGTTCTGTTATTATGTTTGGATGCTTAATTTATACCAGTCAGCTTTAAAAGGACTCTTTTGTTCTCTGTTCCTTTAAATGTGCATAGAGATGGTAAATGCCTCCATTAGTAATTACATGCAGCTTGCTTCTTGGGCATAAAAGCTGAGAATATTATTGTGGAATGGATAGCCTTAAAGTGGCAGTTGGACTAAAATGTTCCATATGCCAGCAATCTGGTGGATACCACTCCTGCTCTGGAAAACTTAATATATGTTTTCTGCTGTGTAAGTGAATCACACAGTGGGAGGAGGAGTTAAATCCATGTTAAGAGCCAGTGTTTTTAGCAATTTATTCTTTCTGACATCTTGTAACTTTTAGAGTGTCAGGTAGTTTTGCTTTGTGCTTTGAATCAAGAAGATATTTTTCTCCACACAGTGGTATTGGATTGTAGACACAGAATTCCTTTTAGAGGTTGCTAAGAAATGAACCAAACGAAACATGGTTCAATATGTTTTACAAATTACAAATGTATAGTTTCAGCATGTAAGTAACTTACAGGTGCTTTCCCATGCCCCATATGGCTGAAATTTGGATGGCTTAAATTTTTGAGAGGACTGCTAGGGGCTGGAACCAAGGAGTAGCTTTAAAGATGTATTAGCAAATGTGGTCATAATGCTATTTACTGGAAATGATGCCAATTACTTTTCCAAAGGAGAGAATAAATCTGTCTTAGTCAGTCCTTGCCTTGAGTACTGCTTAATTTTGGTAGTTGCTTTGCATATCGCCAAGACCAGCTTTCTATCCCTACTTCTGTCATACTGCTTGAGTGTTGCTCCTAAGCTCTTGTTTCTGACTGCATTGTCTTAAGGCTTATTGGCTTTGTATTGTTTGACCTCCAGTATTGAAGACAAAGGATCTTCTGGTAGAAATGACAGTAGAAAGCTGAGATTACTCACTCTGAAAAGCAAGTCAGACTGGCGTACTGGATACTAAGAAACATTGCAATGCAATTTTTGGTTTTTGTCTTTAGTGATTCAAATTATATTCTATGACTTGGTCAGTTAAATGCTGAGAAGCAGTTTTTCTTGATACAGACCTTGTCTCTGCTGCTATAGTTCTTAATTTCAGCCAAGTGATAACCTTCCTGACATTTGTCTTTAAACACAGCAATAGGAGCATTGTTGTTATCAAACTTGAACAGTAAAGTATCTTTTTGTAACTATATAACTGTTAAAAGTTTATCCCTTAAATTAATTTAATATTTAGTTGTATTATTCCTTCCTTAATTATTTTGACAACAGACAAGAGAATTAACTCTGAATAGTCTTGAGCAACAACTTGTGTTAGTGCATGGAAATATACCACAGGTCTGTGGATATTGCAGCTACCTGCATTTCAGAAGATACTTTGTGGATACAAGATGACTTGCTGCATGGGGAGATGACATGATGAAATGAAGGCTGGACCTTCTTTTCAGTTACAAGTATTTCACCAATAAGTAGCTCGTCAAAACACAAGCCCAGCATCCTAGCAGCTCAAAACTGGATGGGGGAGGGGTGAGAGAGATGACCCTGAGTGCATAATACTTGGAAGTAGGTTTAGTTTGTCCCTGTAGTAATTTCAGGCCCTTGTGCATCTGTAAGAACATGAGAAACTGACTAGAGAATCAGTAGTGAGGACAAACCTTTCCTTTGCTTACTTTGCTTTAATAATTCAAGTGTACTGAGGTATGACTTGGGCTTGCCTCTATCCTGAGACTAGAACCAAAGTTTTCTGTCAAAATACACTGAACAACTCACTTGGGAACAAATCTCTTATTCAGAAGTAAATGTTGTTCTGATGCTTCGGAATAGCTATTTACATCATGAATAATGAACAATGGATAACAATACTGGCTAATGAAAGGGGAAAGAAGGAAAAAAACCCAAACCTCTTAATTCTCAAGGGCTTTCCACAGTTACTCAACCTGTCAGCTCATATTGATTCTTAGTTGGATATAATAATCAACTCTGTCTCTCACCGAGGAAACATGTATTGGAACAGATTGTCAGTACCCTGACTTCATGGGTGGGGTAGGAAACTGATGATTCATGCCAGATTTCTCCATTAAAGAGTGGAGAAAAGAAAGCTGTTGCTGTTGGCCTAGGATAGTTATGAAGAGACCTATTGTAATAATGCTGCATTGCATTTTCCATCAATGCTTGCACCCACAGAATAGCAAATGTAACTTAATCATCTTTCACCAAATGTAAATTTTTCTTGTGCCAAACTCTCAGTGCATCTTGGACGTGGGATTGCCAAAGACACGTAGTCTGAAGAGACTGAGGGGAAGAAGGTACTGAGTATCTCATCTTTTTCTGTGCTGTGGTCAAGCCCCCACCGATTCTGCAGTGGACCTGCATTTCACCTAGTCTTTGTTTTGCTACTTCTGTATTTACACGAGCATTTTTGTTGTCTTTCATGTCCCTCACTAGATTTAACTCCAGATAGACTTTGGGATGGACCCTATTCCTGCATGGTCAGCTTAAGTCTCTTTATTCCTCCTGTCAGGAACATTCTATTCATCCTTGCCATCTCCCTGCCACCTTTGCTGGACTTCCTACTCATCAGAGTGCACCATCCTTGAGCTTGGAGGAGGTGATCCTTGAACATAAACTAACTCCCCAAAACCTCTCATCTTTCTAAGACTGTATCCCATGGAATTTCTCCAAGTAGATCCCTGAAAAGGCTCAAGTCTCTTTCTGAAGCTCAGGGTTTGATTTGTCTAGTTTCTTCATTTCCAGATCCTGAATTCCATCATCTCTTGGTCACTGCACCTGACCTTTGCATTCCTAATTGATTCCTCCTTGTTTCTCATAGCAGAGTGCCTCCTAACTTTGGTGCTTGATCTATATCTAGAATCAACCAGGTTGGAAGAGATCTCAAAGATCAAGTCCAACTCTACCGTTGTTACTAGATCATGACACTAAGTGCCACATCCTAGACCTTAGAGCCTGTGAAAGGACAAGTGCAGGCAAGCAGTTTTCATATTAAACTGATTTTTCTGTGACTGCCTAAGAAGGTTTGACTTTATCAACTATCATGCTTTGTCCTCAGGAACGTATGGTGCGTATATAAAATGATGAATAACAGAATTGAGAAAGCTCTGCTTTGGTTAGTTTTACAGGATTTATGCTCAAGGTGTCTTTGTGTATGCAGCTTAAAATGTTTGGGTGTGTTGCAGCAGTTCTGATCTTATTGATCTGCAAACTGGAGTAGTGACAGTTTTCAGTCACTTGATTAGGATACAATAAATCTTTTATGGTAATTCCAAAATTGTCTAAATTTAAGTCTCCTAAAATGTACAGCTTAGTTTAAGGCAGTCTCAGTTCAGCTTAGTGGTAGACAAAGGCCAAAAGTCTTGTTCTGTAACGAATGTAAATGTAACTGATTTGCAATTTATAAGGATATTTGGGAGTATTTGATATTCTTGTGATGGAGTTTATTCAGCAATGCACCTTTTGAAAGTAGGTGATAGAAAAGATTGCTGTTTTATCCTTTTTTTTTTTTAATGGACACGCTGATGGCAGTTTCAGATTGTGTTCTTTTCAATGTTTAAATTCTGTTAGTGGGAATAGTAAAATACAGTAGTATTCAGCTTGAACTGCATTTTAGTAGCTGAGTCTTTGCATGAATTACAGAGACAAATCTATCCCTCCTTAATTGCAGGGTGGCAAGAAAATAGCTATAGAAATTAGTTTAGTAAACAGGTATAGTCACAGAAGTGCCAAAGTAGCAGTGAGTGAAGTGGTGGTTATTTCTGCAACCCCTGAACTGATGAGAAGCACTCTGGTCTGTACCAGATAAGTCACCCTAGCTATGTCATTGTTTGATGGGCAAACAGTAATGGCTGGTCTCAGTCTTTTTTTAATTTAATTTTTTTTCAAATAGTTGCTGTATACTATAAGGAACAGGTGCATCAAAAGGGGAAGCTTGTTAAAGGCTGGGCTGGCAAAGTCTGTATCAACTGCCTTGCCCACCTAGACTTTCAGCCATTTTCTGGGCATCAGCTCTTCAGTTTCAGACTCTTCCTGTCAAGCAGGGAAGCTATTAAAAGCTGTCATCTGAACTTCAGTTATTCCAGCTGAGTTGCTTCCTCTGCTGTCTTCAGACCATTTCCTGAGTTTGGAAGAGGCTGCACATTGCAACTGTTTTAGAGGAGGGAAACATTAATAAAACTTTTTCTTATGCAGGCTTTGTTTGCCTGCACAAATACTTCCTCAGAAGGAACAGAAACAGACTTCAACAAGACTGATAGTCAGTACATGTGAGACACAGATAACTTGTAAGTTGCAAGAGTGTTTTGGTGGATTTGGTTCCTACTGACCCCAAATTCAGTTATGGTTAGAAGAAATGGACTTGTAAATGAGTACAATCCCTGTCTGTGCATAGGCAATGCATGGTTAAACTGCTAATCTCAAAATGGGATATAGTAGTACATGACTGAGTGAAACAATGCAGAGGGTTAGCTGTATGCAAACTGGCATGTTCAGCCTTCCTATTTAAACTCTGGAAACCTTGTCAGTTGCTAACATACCTTCATCTAGTCACCTAAATTCACTTTAGGTTTTCAATACTGGAGTGTGTGATGCACTGAATATTCATCTAAAAAGTTATCTCTCTTACAAAATTGCTGCCTCAAGCATCCAGTTGGAAGTAACTGGAAGTTTACTTGTTTTGGTGTGTTTGCTACTAAAATCTTAGGTGTTTTTGCAACTTTGCTCAAGATTGATCACGAAGGATGTTTTCCATTTCCACCTCTGAAGGTGTATGTATCCTTCAGCTAAGCTGTCAAAAGCTGATTTGGTCCCAAAAAACCACTCAATACTTGAAAGAAAACTTATTCTCAAGTGTAAAAATCTTTGTCCAATTACTGCATAACCCTTACGAGTTTTAGGGGAGACAATAAGTTAAGCTGACTAGTGTTTGAACTGCACTAAAAATCACTTTCACGAGCCTAGCTGTCTTTGCAACTTTTGCAGCACAATAGTTGTGCTGAACAACAGAGATGAACAAATAGAGTTTCTCTTGAACTACAGAGTAGTAGCAGAAAGGTCACTTTTTATTGAGCCTGCCCTGATACAATGACAAAATATGGATTGTGAGGGCTAGTAGCTGCCAAACCACTTACTTAACTGCAGCAAGTGAAGTGCTGTTTGAGTCTTTTCCACACTTAGAAAAAAATTCCCTTTGTCTTGAAAAATGAATGGGTGGAGAATGGGAGCCTCAGTAAATATTAGGTAGGTTTCAGCTTGACTTCTTTTTATTCTCCTGAGGGGGGGAAAAATGTAATAGGATGGCATTTCTTTGACTTCTGCTAAGTTAATGCTGGAGAAAACCTGCATTCCTTAGCTCTCTGACTAGATTCCACTGACCCTTGAGTGTAAGACCAACTGAGCCCAGCCCACCCCCCTTGCTGCAGGAAGGAATGTATTTTTCTGTTCATCTTGTTATTTTTTTTCCTCTTCCAAGCTTGCCATCAGTGATTATTGCAGTTCAAAGCCATGGGATATGAAGTGTTTCATCTGTCAAGTGCAAGTTAATTTCTTGCATAACAGCTTTGCTCTGGCAGTTTACAGCAGACTGGGGGGTGTAGTTGGACTGTCTGGCCTGTCCTCCAGTTCCTCAGCAGTGCATTGCTTAAGAGACTTTGTGACCCTGAACAGTTACTAACCACTACAGAGTTATTGCAGCAGACTTTTACGTAGTTGCCCTGCACTTTTTGCTGCAACGAGAACTTTCCTGCATGTGGGTTATTGGTTTAAAGTATTTTGGTGATGCTGGTAAGTAACTTGGTTACTACATGGCAATGGAGGTAGTAAGCTGTGAAGGGTTTTGTAAACTTGATGGATCTAGTATTTGCTCTCACAATTGAGTACAATTCCTTTTTTTCAGACAGGTTTTGTAGTTTGCTTGTTAGCTGGCCCTAAACCTTGTGTTTCTGTTTAGTATAGTATAATGATTGTTCAGGAGAGTGGTTCTCTTCTGTTATTAAACTTGGAGAAACTGCCCCAAATAAGACAATGCTATTGGGAACAAGTGGAGTTTCCTATTACAGGTGTTGTTTTTGCTTGGATTTGCAACAATACTGATATTTTTCTTTTCAGCCACATTCCTGTAGCAGGTACTGGAATTTCATCTCTAAATATGTAAATATGTTTACTTTACCAGGATTTAAATGATTCATTTTTTTTATTAAACTTCTCAAATGATTTTGACAGTTAGAAATGGGTGGCATTTTAATATACTTTTTTCTAATGTGGAGTTGATTTGTCAAGATTCTTCTAATGTGACAGAGAAATGGTTTCCTGTTTTATGTGATCTGGATAATGTCATGTGTTTGTACAGTGTATGGCATGATGGAGCTCTAAAATGCTAACAAATTGCAGTGGAAAAAACTTCTATTGTTTTAAAGAAGTTGAACTTTCTCATGTCTGATTTGGTGTCAAACGTAAAGATTAATTTTTAAGACAAGTTTATAGAGGCTTTACTTCTCTGCAACTTCCAAACTAACAGTGGCTAGGATTATTCCTTTTGTATGTAAGAGTTGAACCCAGGCTATGACCAGCTTTGCCAACCATGGGAACGTAACAAAATAAGCAGTTTTAGCCTAGGTATTTGCATGGTACTGGACTGTAACCCTCAAGTTGCTTGCTTACACTAATTTTTTCTTGTTTCAACTGAGAATTGTGTAGTTCTGTAAAATGGAGCTGCTACTGATAAAGTCTGTCCATCCTGTCAAGCATGTTCAGAATCCACTGTCTACAGTAACAGGGCCAAACAAATGCATTGGTACAAAGAAAATTGCCACAAATGTGAGTGTTATGTGAACTAAGCTTTCCAGTAGGGACAGCAAGGGTAGGAGTAACGATTTCATGATGCTTTAATTGGGTGAACATAGAGAGGTATAATGTAGTGTATGTTAATGTTAGTCCAGAGCACTGTTGTAAAGTAAGAAGGCTCTAGAAATTATTTGGGTGGAAATAGGTTTTGATGGCTCAGTGTTGACTGTAAAAGTGGCTACTGTAGATGCCTGGAAAAAAATAATGGTTCTGAGTGAGAAATTAAGTCTGTAGAAAGAATTAAGTGATAAAAATATACAAAAGGATTAGTGAGAAAAACCCCAAACCCTTTGTCTTCACAGAATATTTTACTTTTTTCAGTGAGAGTCAAGAAATAAATAGCAAATGCTATTGAAAGTAGTTGTTTTTAAAGCTTTTTTGGATGTGATAAATGGTTTATGTGACCATATAGTAAGCTTAAGATTTATTAAAAGCTAATTTTAACAGCTGAATAAATCTTCATCTAGTTTGGAATTAATGCCAGATCAGACAGTACTTTGTTTGATTTTGAATATCCTCTACCAGTTATTTCTGCTGAGTGGCTGCTTTGTAATAGTTTGCAAATCCTTTGTGGTGACTCTACACGTAAGTGGGTCATCTTCTACTTGCTGAATTCCTTGTAGAGTTGGTATAAGTGGTCATGAGCACTGAAAGCAAAATCAAGCTGGAAAATAATGACATGATATCAAGTTTCTGATGCACTTATGTTATTAGTGGTGCTGTAAATGAGCACTGTCCCTTGAAACCAGCCTACCACTTCTAGTTATGTTCTCTTTAGTGTAACTAGATATTGTTGTAGCAAATTAAAAGATCACATTTAACATGTGAGCAATGATTTACACCATGAACTTGCTGTACACTTGAATTAACTGTTAGTCAAGTAGAATGAGTCTCTTATGAAAGACCAATTGTCCATTCTGCTACAGAAAGTGGATAATTGCTATAAAACACTTTGTTAGTACATATTTTGCTGATGAAGATACATTTGCTGTGGCAGGGCTTATGTCAAATATGGATGATGTGAGTTTGCTCTAGGAGGGAGCTGATAAGGGAAGTGGTACTGCCCTTTATTTCTGAGGGAAGATCAGTGTTGAAAAATTTGGTATGCAGAAGTCAGTACAAGTCTGCATACAGCAACTGGAAATCCTAAAATTGAGTGCCTGGTAACCATCTTATATTTTCAGTTGTGGTATATTAAAATGCTTTATTTAGCTAATAATACCTGTCAAACTAGCAGTGTTTTCAAAAGGGTTGTAAAAAGTAGCAACAGATTTTGTAGTTAACTAAATAGCAAAGTGAAATTAAGGCATTTTATTGGACATCTGCCTTGTACCTGATTTAGTCAGTTACTTCTTGAGTAACTTTCAAATGTAGAAAAGTAGAGCAATTTTTATCTACTGTTCTGCATCTGAAATTTACTCAAGAAGTAACAGAACACATGATTTTTTGTCTTTGCTTTTTCAGCTTGAATATTTTCTGTGCCAACACATGGATAAGTGGAATACTAATTTAAGACTGTTGTTAAAGAGACTACAGAACAACTTAGTTTGTCGTTCTGATGAAGGAAAAAACATCCTGGGGAGCAAGTCAGTTGCTACTTACATGAAGCTATAGCTTGGGTTGGCTTAGAGACTGTGCAGTACAGAATCTATATTAAGAACAGATTCTCATATGCAGCTCTGCTGTATCTGAAATGAAATCTTTCTTCCGCTTGATATAATCTATGCACATCCTATGGTGAGACTTGTTATTCTTACTCTATTACCAACAGGGCCAAAAAGCCTTAAGATCAAGTAAACTTGCTAGATGCTTCTGCTGGGCTTAACACTTGGAAGGGCACAGGGTGCACCCCAGTTACTGGGTCAGGAGAGAGATCCTTATCAACCAAATTCCTCTCCACATGCAGATATTAGCAGATTGTCAAAGATGGTGTAGATCTACCAGCAAAATCATGGTGTTTGGTTTCTTGTTTTTTTTTTTTTTTTTTTTTTTGGACAGGCATCTGTACAATGAGAAAAATTAGCTCTGAAATAATGTGTTATCTTTCAGTATAGTAATAATGTATGCATACATCCACAGCAGGATTTCTGTTAAGAGGTGCTCTGAAATGCTAGTGGTTCTCAGATCTGGGAGTGAAGTGGAAAAACTTCTGGAGTCTGAATGTTGTGTGTGATCTTTTCTTTAAACTTTCCTGTAAGGTAAATGTAGCCACTTGCAGGTGTGAATCTCATTTGTAGACTACAGTTGCTCTATCTTATTTTTCCTGGTGAGTTTTGTATATCCCCAAATTTCTGAGATTACTTGTGTTATTTGACTCCAGTGGAGTTACAATGGCCTAAAGCAGTTGTAATTTGAGGTACTGGTTTGGAAGAAGAAAGTCTTCTCTTGGTGAAAGAACTAATTTCCAAATTGTAGTAGTTCTGTATAAAGTCTCACATAGTATGTGCTTTTGTTTCCATTGTGTTAAATTAATCTGTAGTTAGCCAAACCATCCAGGCCTCAGCTCTGTACTCCTAACAGAGTTAGTAGATACTAGCAGCATGAATAAGTCTTTTGGTACCCAAATGATGTTACTTTGTTTTCCATATGGTTCTTGTTTCATAATTCTGTATTTTACTTGGACAGCAGAATTTCCTTAGCTTCAAGCCAATTAAATTTTTAATCACCCATGTAGACAGGTAGGTCAGTTTGTTGCTATTGGGGACCAGATGGCTGGAGTGTTTTAATTTACTTGCCAGATGACTTTGAAATTGTACCTTGCTATGCCTGGAATGCAGTCTCCAGGGCAATCATGAGAAAACCAGGAGTCAGTATACAGCTTCCATGCTAACTGAGAGGCCGAGTGGAGAGGCTCTGATTCAGCAGTCTCTTGGAGCCTGGCTTCAAGGAAAAGTTGTGACTAATGTCACTGGTGGAATACGTGCATTGTTCGTTTGGCAGGAAGAGACTTTAGCTGCACATTTATTTGAACTTACTTTTCAGTCTCTAATTGCATTGGTCTATTCCCCTACAGAGAAGCAGAAAAACCTAAAGCTGCTTAAACTAGTGTTAAACTCACTAATTACAAGTGGCATATCAATCACACCTATAATTCAAAGCAAGATGAGTAGAATGATGAAGAAATTGGGAATTTGCTTTGTTAAATGCCTCTGAGAGAGTCTTTGAAGGAAAAGCAACAGTATGCCTTGTTAATACTCACTTTTTCTGGTCGTATTGAATGAGAAGGATTAGATTGTGAGGAGTGACCTGTAAACCTGTTCTTTGATTTTTGTAAAAACACTACAACATAGCTTGTCTTTTCTGTTCACAGTTTTCAGGAGTTCTGTCTTTACTGGTAGCTGTTTACATATGATAATTTTTGAGTGACTTGTAAAATTTAATGATATCAAGAAATTTCATGATGTACCCCAACACTGTTTGACTTGTGTCTGATAAAGTTTTATGCTTGGCTGCTATGCCAGGATGCACGTAAATATAT